>NW_028145860.1:2405000-2510000 GCF_977016875.1 Pavona decussata | reverse complement strand
GAAATGCAGCATATATCATACATTTTATCTCAGTAATGTTGTCCCTTGAGACTCCCTAAGCTGGAAACAAAGACTGAAAGACCGAAGAAGAAAAGAATGTTTTATGACTCAGTATAAAATTAAACACATGACCGCGCATTTGTACACATGTTAATATGATGGAACGAATATGATGAAGATTGGAGGGTTTTTCGTTGCTCATCCAAGGTAAAGTTAACATGCCCTCTTTAAAGACTGATTCGTAATGCTTGCGATACTGAAATTTGGTTTGTGGAGTTTTCTTTCAGCACCTCGCTTGAAGTTTATTCGTGCGTGACTTAATAAATAGTTCAATCAGTCAGTCTTCCGCTCTCGCTACGAATACGATCAAGTGCAAACCAAATGTGTTTTTCACTTCATCAGAAGCATTTGGACAAAAGGACAGGTGAAAGCAGTTGAAAGGATTGTTGCACCGCATACAAGGTAAGGTTAAACTAAAGAATACAGGGCCAGTTTATCAAGTATACCCTCGGGCTTGCTTGAGGGCCGGCGTTTGTCACTGCGGACGGTCAACGAGCCACCGAGCCGCTAAAATATATACCTTCTCGTTCTGTCCCTTAAAATGGCTGACGAACTACCGAGCCATTAGCCACGTAAGCATTATATCTCTTCCTCAGTTCTATAAACCATTAGGTCAACTGGTGAGCCGCCGAGCCGTTCAGCTACTAAACTTTCAGTATAACTTTCTCATTCTATAACTTAAGTCAATAAGTCAACTAACGAACCACTGAACCATTATATTAGTATAAATCTATCAAACTTATCATTTTTCTTCATGTATTTCCGCATAAAAACAGCTAAGTTTACGTTTCCCGGGGGGGGGGGGGGGGACGGTATTCCTCGGAATTTTTGGTGGGGCGTCCGGCCCCGGTTCTCAAAACGTACCGGGACCAGTATGTCAGGCCAAAATATTTCATCTTCCAGTACCTTCTCTAGAATCCATACCATTTTCAGACTTTCAGATAAAAATGGTTCAAATCTATACCCTATTTAAAACCAAAATGCCTCAAAAATTATACCCTTTCCTCCGGGCGCCGCACATACCCTAATAGCTCTCAGTAGGGGAGTACCCGGGTGGGGGGGGGGGTTTCAATGACAAGCAGCCGAGCTACGTCCGTAACCCTACCTTAAACGTGGCCCCACATTCTACAGTTTCTCCTCAGGCAAGCGCAGACCTCAGTCAGATAACTAATGGAATTTCTCCTTGTGTCGAATAGTTTCCCTTCATTGTCGAAATAACTAGAGTGGTAGCAGTCTTTTACCACCGCCACTTTAAAAGTGCTCCCAATTTTTCAATCAAACACAACACCGCTGATACAATACTAGACTACGAGACCAGTTGCGTTATATCATGAAGGTACGCGTCTGAACCGGTAGCCGAATGTTTTTCAATGCACTCTTTCTGTAAATATAAGAACGTCTAATTTTGGGCCTGAGGCTGGACGTTCTGGCAATTTGAGCCTGAAAAAGTTCTTAAGTTACCTGTTATATTTCAATCTGTACGGACGTGAAAAGGCACGTATCAAGTGGCCTCCTACGCAAACGTTCTTTGGGCTCGTCACGCATTCGTTCCTCCCCCACGGTGTCACGATGTCACGACACATTCTTTTATTTGGGAATTTAGTTTTCTGCAACAAGTTGTGCACAGTTGACAATAGCCGTAACAGTGATGTTAGAGTAAACTGTCGAGGCCGACTCATTTCACTACCGAACCAAGCGTCCTGATATTCGTCTTGAGTACAGCCGCCCCCTTCCCTCAGGAAAATCGGGTGCAACAAAGGAAATAGGAGACCTCTATTGGGTTTCGACGCCTGCAGTCTCACGCAGGTTAGAGAGAGTTGAGAGAGGTTTCGGATGTCGATCTTATGACACACCTCTTACTTCCGCTCTACCGTTGAGAAAATAAAGGGAAAAAGAAATACATCGTTGGTCAAAGGAATATGAGTGTAAGGCGTTTTAGTGAAATAATTGAAAAGTTAATTGTCAGAATATAAACATTTCTATAAATTTGCTTACGTGGATTAAAGCGATTTTGTTTGTAAGTCAATGATTGATTCGATCAACAGATTATAATTAGATTATTGTATTAAGTTATAAAGATCATGCATAGGTTTAATACCTCCCCGAAGATCTTCCAAGTCTTACAATGGGTATAACATTTATATGAGGGTAAAAAAAAAGAAAGAAAAAAATTAGTGTTGCTATTATTGATGTTGATCATCGGATGTCACATGGCAAAAACAGCCGATACGCAATTTTCTCACCAAATGTCTACAATAGTCTAATGGAATTAGAAAATGCTCAGCATTCGATTATTTGTTACAGATGTATATGCAAATATATAATTTATAAGACCGTAAAATTAGCACAAACAGTTGGTGCGCCAAATGATATAATGCATTTTGTCAAACCACCGACAACCATTATCGATGCGCCTGTCGGTCAAGGCAAAGTAGTAGGTGGCAAAGTACCAAGGCCTTTTTAATGCTGTCAACAAGTGTATTATCTGCAAGTCGCTGTCCTCATTACGCGGGATGCCCTTAGGGGGCATACCGTGTCTAAAAACGGGTCGATTTCTTTTTTTTCTTTTTTACGCGGGATGCCCTGAAGGGGCATACCGTGTCTAAAAACGGGTCGATTTCTTTTTTACGCGGGATGCCCTGAAGGGGCATACCGTGTCTAAAAACGGGTCGATTTCTTTTTACGCGGGATGCCCTGAAGGGGCATACCGTGTCTAAAAACGGGTCGATTTCTTTTTACGCGGGATGCCCTTAGGGGGCATACCGTGTCTAAAAACGGGTCGATTTCTTTTTTTTCTTTTTTTTTTTTTTCTTCCTCGTAGCTACAAATCGGTACATTAATTTATTCATTAACTCTCCCCTCTCCTACTCGGGATGTATTGTTCTGATTGTCTTCAACAACAGCAGGCCAATCAAAATCCATTCTTGTCGCTTATATCGCGAGGGAGGGGACCCACTCACCCTTACCTGTGTGACGTCAATGCATCATTTGATATATTTATTAAAGACGGATTAAGTCGCGCCATATTGTTTTAACATGTTCTGGACTCAAGTGTGCCGTTTTCAAAGGGAAATTTCACCATTTTGAAGCGGTAAATCGAAAGAATAACTTCTAAGAAGCACCCGACACGTAAAACGGTGGAAATTGGTGAGTTCTTAGTGAAGGAATCGTGCTTTGTTTGACAGTCTTAGGCCACGACGCGAGACAGAAAAGAGGTCATTGAGAAGCTTACGTTATCGTAATGGAATTTGACAAATTTCCGCTGATAGTCTGAGTCGCGTAACACACGGAAAACAACGTAACGCGATCGTCGTGACTCAAACTATTCCATTAGCAAGGATAGTTTTATCAATCGGCGAAGCATACAGTTGGAATAAATGAATCATCCCCAGCATCACGCGTAATGCCAGTATAGCAGGCATCTTTTTTTTTTTTTCTTCCTCGTAGCTACAAATCGGTACATTAATTTATTCATTAAACTCACCCCTCTCCTACTCGGGGTGTATTGTTCTGATTGTCTTCAACAGAAGCAGGCCAATCAAAATCCATTCTTGTCGCTTATATCGCGAGGGAGGGGACCCACTCACCCCTAACTGTGTGACGTCAATGCATCATTTGATATATTTATTAAAGACGGATTAAGTCGCGCCATATTGTTTTAACATGTTCTGGACTCAAGTGTGCCGTTTTCAAAGGGAACTTTCACCATTTTGGAGCGGCAAATCGAAAGAATAACTTCTAAGAAGCACCCGACACGTAAAACGGTGGAAATTGGTGAGTTCTTAGTGAAGGAATCGTGCTTTGTTTGACAGTCTTAGGCCACGACGCGAGACTGAAAAGAGGTCATTGAGAAGCTTACGTTATCGTAATGGAATTTGACAAATTTCCGCTGATAGTCTGAGTCGCGTAACACACGGAAAACAACGTAACGCGATCGTCGTGACTCAAACTATTCCATTAGCAAGGATAGTTTTATCAATCGGCGAAGCATTGCCTGATTTCATACCGTGGGGGTCTGGGTACGAGTCTGTGTATTATGGGTTATGGGACTTAACACCCACATAGCCGGAAAGAGCACGCCGCACTTTACAACATTTCCAAGTTTGGTGTTAATCAAGCCAATATTAGGAAAGATACAGCCATTCAAAAACTCCAAATTTTACTAAGAAATGTATGGAACGCCGGACGTGTGTCCGGCGTTCCATACATTTCTTAGTAAATTTTTAAGTTTTTGAATGGCTGTATCTCGCCTAATATTAGCTTGATTGACACCAAACTTGAGGATGTTGTAAAGTTCGATGTGCTCTTTCCGGCTATGTGGGTGTTGAGTCCCATAACCCATAATACACAGACTCGTACCCAGACCCCCACGGTATGAAATCAGGCAATACAGTTGGAATAAATGAATCAGCCCCAGCATCTCGCGTAATGCCAGTATAGCAGGCATCTTGTTTTTTTTTTTCTTCCTCGTAGCTACAAATCGGTACATTAATTTATTCATTAAACTCACCCCTCTCCTACTCGGGATGTAATGTTCTGATTGTCTTCAACAACAGCAGGCCAATCAACATCCATTCTTGTCGCTTTAATCGGGAGGGAGGGGACCCACTCAACCCTACCGGTGTGACGTCAACGCATCATTTGATATATTTATTAAGGACGGATTAAATTGTCGCGCCATATTGTTAACATGTTCTGGACTCAAGTGTGCCGTTTACAAACAGAAATTTCACCATTTTGAAGCGGTTAATCGAAAGAATAACTTTTAAGAAGCACCCGACATTTAAAACGGTGGAAATCGGTGAGTTCCTGGCGAAGGAATCGTGCTTTGTTTGACAGTCTTAGACCACGACGCGAGACTGAAAAGAGGTCATTGAGAAGCTTACGTTATCGTAATGGAAGTTGACAAATTTCCGCTGATAGTCTGAGTCGCGTAACACACGGAAAACAACGTAACGCGATCGTCGTGACTCAAACTATTCCATTAGCAAGGATAGTTTTATCAATCGGCGAAGCATACAGTTGGAATAAATGAATCAGCCCCAGCATCTCGCGTAATGCCAGTATAGCAGGCATCTTGTTTTTTTTTTTTTTCTTCCTCGTAGTCACAAATCGGTATATTAATTTATTCATTAAACTCTCCCCTCTCCTACTCGGGATGTAATGTTCTGATTGTCTTCAACAACAGCAGGCCAATCAACATCCATTCTTGTCGCTTTAATAGCGAGGGAGGGGACCCACTCAACCCTACCGGTGTGACGTCAACGCATCATTTGATATATTTGTTAAGGACGGATTAAATTGTCGCGCCATATTGTTAACATGTTCTGGACTCAAGTGTGCCGTTTTCAAACGGAAATTTCACCATTTTGAAGCGGTGAATCGAAAGAATAACGTTTAAGAAGCACCCGACATTTAAAACCGAGGAAATTGGTGAGTTCCTGGCGAAGGAATCGTGCTTTGTTTGACAGTCTTAGACCACGACGCGAGACTAAAAAGAGGTCATTGAAAGCTTACATTATCGTAATGGAATTACACACATTTCCGGTAATAGTCTGAGTCGCGTAACACAAGGTAAATAACGTAACGCGATCGTCGTGACTCAAACTATTCCATTAGCAAGGATAGTTTTATCAATTGGCAAAGCATACAGTTGGAATAAATGAATCCAAATGGAAATTTCACCATTTTGAAGCGGTGAATCGAAAGAATACCTTCTAAGAAGCACCCGACATTTAAAACGGTGGAAATTGGTGAGTTCCTGGGGAAGGAATCGTGCTTTGTTTCACAGTCTTAGACCACGACGCGAGACTGAAAAGAGGTCATTGAGAAGCTTATGTTATCGTAATGGAATTTCAAAAATTCCCGGTGGAAGTCTGAGTCGCGTAACACAAGGGAAACAACGTAACGCGATCGTCGTGACTCAAACTATTCCATTAGCAAGGATAGATTTATCAATCGGCGAAGCACACAGTTGGAATAAATGAATCAGCCCCAGCATCACGCGTAATGCCAGTGTAGCAGGCATCTTGTTACGCGGGATGCCCTGAAGGGGCATACCGTGTCTTAAAACGGGTCGATTTCTTTTTTTTTTTCTTCGTCGTATACACAAATCGGTACATTAATTTATTACGCGGGATGCCCTGAGGGGGCATACCGTGTCTTAAAACGGGTCGATTTCTTTTTTTTTTTCTTCGTCGTATACACAAATCGGTACATTAATTTATTCATTAAACTCTCCCCTCTCCTACTCGGGATGTATTGTTTTGATTGTCTTCAACAAAAGCAGGCCAATCAAAATCCATTCTTGTCGCTTATATCGTGAGGGAGGGGACCCACTCACCCCTACCTGTGTGACGTCAATGCATCATTTGATATATTTATTAAAGACGGATTAAGTCGCGCCATATTGTTTTAACATGTTCTGGACTCAAGTGTGCCGTTTTCAAAGGGAAATTTCACCATTTTGAAGCGGCAAATCGAAAGAATAACTTCTAAGAAGCACCCGACACGTAAAACGGTGGAAATTGGTGAGTTCTTAGTGAAGGAATCGTGCTTTGTTTGACAGTCTTAGACCACGACGCGAGACTGAAAAGAGGTCATTGAGAAGCTTACGTTATCGTAATGGAATTTGACAAATTTCCGCTGATAGTCTGAGTCGCGTAACACACGGAAAACAACGTAACGCGATCGTCGTGACTCAAACTATTCCATTAGCAAGGATAGTTTTATCAATCGGCGAAGCATACAGTTGGAATAAATGAATCAGCCCCAGCATCTCGCGTAATGCCAGTATAGCAGGCATCTTGTTCATTAAACTCTCCCCTCTCCTACTCGGGATGTATTGTTTTGATTGTCTTCAACAAAAGCAGGCCAATCAAAATCCATTCTTGTCGCTTATATTGCGAGGGAGGGGACCCACTCACCCCTACCTGTGTGACGTCAATGCATCATTTGATATATTTATTAAAGACGGATTAAGTCGCGCCATATTGTTTTAACATGTTCTGGACTCAAGTGTGCCGTTTTCAAAGGGAAATTTCACCATTTTGAAGCGGCAAATCGAAAGAATAACTTCTAAGAAGCACCCGACACGTAAAACGGTGGAAATTGGTGAGTTCTTAGTGAAGGAATCGTGCTTTGTTTGACAGTCTTAGACCACGACGCGAGACTGAAAAGAGGTCATTGAGAAGCTTACGTTATCGTAATGGAATTTGACAAATTTCCGCTGATAGTCTGAGTCGCGTAACACACGGAAAACAACGTAACGCGATCGTCGTGACTCAAACTATTCCATTAGCAAGGATAGTTTTATCAATCGGCGAAGCATACAGTTGGAATAAATGAATCAGCCCCAGCATCTCGCGTAATGCCAGTATAGCAGGCATCTTGTTTTTTTTTTCTTCCTCGTAGCTACAAATCGGTACATTAATTTATTCATTAAACTCTCCCCTCTCCTACTCGGGATGTATTGTTCTGATTGTCTTCAACAACAGCAGGCCAATCAAAATCCATTCTTGTCGCTTATATCGCGAGGGAGGGGACCCACTCACCCTTACCTGTGTGACGTCAATGCATCATTTGATATATTTATTAAAGACGGATTAAGTCGCGCCATATTGTTTTAACATGTTCTAGACTCAAGTGTGCCGTTTTCAAAGGGAAATTTCACCATTTTGAAGCGGTAAATCGAAAGAATAACTTCTAAGAAGCACCCGACACGTAAAACGGTGGAAATTGGTGAGTTCTTAGTGAAGGAATCGTGCTTTGTTTGACAGTCTTAGGCCACGACGCGAGACAGAAAAGAGGTCATTGAGAACCTTACGTTATCGTAATGGAATTTGACAAATTTCCGCTGATAGTCTGAGTCGCGTAACACACGGAAAACAACGTAACGCGATCGTCGTGACTCAAACTATTCCATTAGCAAGGATAGTTTTATCAATCGGCGAAGCATACAGTTGGAATAAATGAATCAGCCCCAGCATCACGCGTAATGCCAGTATAGCAGGCATCTTGTTTTTCAAAGGTTATTTTAGTTCTAACAGAAATATATGCGCATAGTAGGGGCAGCCAGGCAGGGCGACCTTCAGTGCGTCCTAAGGGGGCTAAACACAGTCTTCCAATTATAATGGGTGCATTGTTTTTAATATAGAATGAAATCTAAATTCGTACAGCTCTTAATATGTAAATTTTTTAAAAAAATTTTTGACTCTCTATATTTTGCATTTTATATATTATCATACAAGCTCGTTATATCCAGTAACATAACTTGTGATGTTAGTAGTTTTATTGCAATTTAAAAGCCCTTACAGAGATCAGCATCAAATTTCTTTTTGTAATATCAATGCTTATTCAACCCCTGAGGTCATGAGAATTAAGGATATGATCACTTAAGATGAATTTTCTTGATATTTTAATAACTTCTCCCTAGTAGTTTTATAAGAAAAGTATGGGGACAAGATAGGAGAATTTGTTCTTTGATAGTAGGGGTTGAAAAGTTAATGTATTTTATAGCGCCCCTTGAATGCAAAGTAGCGCGTGCCGTGATAGGTCATTGCCTTTCCACACGATTCACGCAATCTTCAAATACTACAGGACTCTAACATTACATACTACAATTCACGGTCTATAAAACTGAGAAACTGCATTTCTGCATACACTTTAAAAGAGAAACGCTCCAATCTTTTTTATTGGAATATTTGATTGCCCACTGAACTGTAAAACTGTACAATGCGGCAAGTTAGGTCAAAGCTGTGGCGAATCCGATAAAAATGAGACAGAAGAAGCACTAAAAAAACAATACAAGCTAATACAGTTAGTTTGCCCACAGTCTTTTCATATCGGTATCCAAAGCTTTTTAGAAACTATTATACAAATTAATCATTTACATAATTACGAGTCCCTTTGTAGGTCAACCTGATCGACTGAATTCCCGTTCAGTTTTTAACGGTTTGTCTACAACGATGCAAAGCAGAAAGAGTCAATTTTCACAAAATATCTTAAACATGACAGCAAAAGCAAGCAACCCAAATTAGCACCGAAAACTGAAATTCAAGTTGACTCCATTCAGCGCCGGATATTGTGCGTGACTGTCGATCGGTCGCACAATATCATCACACCTATACATTAATAATTTACTGAGCAGTAGTCACACTCCGTCAGGAACAGTCAGGGTCCCTCATTTTAAAACAGAAGACTTCGCTTGGTTCACAACTGTGATAGTCGCCTATTAATTGTCTCAAAAATCAGTACTTCGACCTCGGATTTAGCAGGTGAGGCCATCAAGACAATTAAGGTACCGATCGACATGCTTTCTCTTTGTTTCCTTCCCGGCGTAAGATTTTGACACGCAAATGTTCACGCCTAAGTATTGCAATATTAAGGTCAATATTTGCTATTTTAGGTTATACACTCGTTCTTACAGCGCAGATGAAAGCTTCGGTTCCCTTGTTCTTGCGTTTGAGGCCATAAATCGGTAAGTTCCTCTCTACATAAACTTCATGTTTTAATTAATACATGTGTTTGTTGTGAGCCTCGAAGTTCTTCGGTCATGTATAGTCCATTACGATATGAAACTGTTGGCTTTCCTCGCTAAATTTTCGAAGTCATTTGACTAAGGTGAAATTCCAGTAACTTAATTTTGCCATTTCACCTAGGAAACGTTTGTTTTCCAGAAAAACCGCCGCATATTTTGATCATATGAACCTATTCCCGCGCAACGTAATTTGAACCAGGCAACCCATTTATTCGATAGCCAGCGCAGCCGGAAAGAACTTTCTAGCAAGCCTTTGTTTATCATTTTAGTGTGCATGAAGCGTTTTACAAACATTTCTCAGTATTTGCCGGTCTACCAAGCGCTTTAACGTTTTTTTTTTTCTTTTTATCTACTACTTGGCAAAGGTGCGGTATTTTTCAAGTGACTTGTTATTATGACGATCTCGAAACGCCTGAAGTGCATAAATTAAACTTGGGTTTCATATCTTATTACTGATTAAAAATTGAAAATATTCCTAAAATAGTTGACGATTCGGAATTATTATTATTAATGTTATTTTTATATTATTTTGCGAAAATTTAAGTTCATAAAGTCACATTTTTGTGGCAGAAACAGAATCCATGCCTGAAGGCAAAAAAATCTTTAATATTAAATAGTGGAATTGAATATATAATAAATAAACTTTCGTCTGTCTTTGATTTCGAGACAACATTTATTTTGCAGCTGGTATGTAAAAATCAAGAAAATACGTATCACATTCTTCTATCGCTATTCGGTGTGAAGATTTTCCTCTTTTTTTCTATTAGAGGTACGATAAACATTTTTTCACTTTTAAATACCTTTTATTGTTTTTAACGTTCCTTTTTTATCATTCTCGCTATTATTTTCTTGTATTGTTTCGATGTACATATTGGAGCTTTTAGTCAGAATCTCATTAGTCCTTTCACAATTGTATATAAGCACATGCTAATTTTACTTCTTACCTTGAACTTAAAAATGACCGTCGGACGCTCGAAACGTCGTTCTTTTTTAACGTTAACTTTTGTAGATAAACCTTTTAAAGCGTTAATAGAATATGGTTTAACTTTTCAGTCGTGGATGAGTTTTTGAAGTGTGACCATTCAAATGAAAACCACCTACCATTACTCTCACGTGGAGCTGTTTGTTATGCTGTAGCAGGTTATTCTAACTTTTGAGTCTGTGGTTGAAAACCTAAAAAGTGACCATTCAAATGAAAGCTACTGAGCAGTACTTTCCTGTGGTGCTGTTTATTATGCTGTTCAAGGTAGTTGTGAGATTTGAGTTTGTGGATGAAATCCTAAAGTGTGACCATTCAAATGAAAGCTACTGAGCAGTACTTTCCTGTGGTGCTGTTTATTATGCTGTTCAAGATGGTTGTGAGATTTGAGTTTGTGGATGAAATCCTAAAGTGTGACCATTCAAATGAAAGCTACTGAGCAGTACTTTCCTGTGGTGCTGTTTATTATGCTGTTCAAGGTAGTTGTGAGATTTGAGTTTGTGGATGAAATCCTAAAGTGTGACCATTCAAATGAAAGCTACTGAGCAGTACTTTCCTGAGGTGCTGTTCATTATGCTGTACAAGGTAGTTGTGAGATTTGAGTTTGTGGATGAAATCCTAAACTGTGACCATTCAAATGAAAGCTACTGAGCAATATTTTCCTGTGGTGCTGCTTATTATGCTGTACAAGGTGGTTCTGAGATTTGAGTTTGTGGATGAATAACCTACAGAGTGACCATTCAAATGAAAGCTACTGAGCAGTACTTTCCTGTGGTGTTGTCTATTATACTGTACAAGGTGGTTCTAACTTTCGAGACTGAGAATGAAATTCTATAACCTGTGGCGATTCCAATGAAAGTTATGGAGCATTCCTTTCTTGGTTTGCAACGTTTTGCAAAACTATTTACAACGTTCAACAGTTTTTTCTGCCAACCGAAAATGAGTGTTCAGTGTTTTTGCCATGAATTAGGAATCGTTTTGTAACCTGTAGAAGAAACTTAAAAGCCTTTGTTTCAATAAAATGTAGCAAAATTTCATGTAATCAGTCATCTGTGTCAGCGTTTATCGTCCAAAATAATTATTTATTGGTTTATTGATTTAATCCGCTTTCGTTTATCCCGCAGATTTATAGCTGAAAATAACTTTCCCACGCTCTAAGCATTGACTTAGTTGTTTACACATCAGACACAATTCTTTCAAACGCAAGTCACACAAAACAAATTAAAAAACAAAAGTGCTAACTTGGATTTGTCTAGCGTGTTGGGCGGATCAGCATGGGTTCAACCGTGATTCAGGTGTTTATTTTTTGTTATATGGTTATGCTCGTGACATGGTTAATAGGTTATTGGGTTACTTTGTGCCTTCGAGGCTGGCCTTGTGCGTGTGCTGTTTAAAATAAACTTCTTGCTTTTCATCAGTAAGAAAATTTAATTTTTATAGAGACTGATTTTAATAAAAGGGCGGCAGAGCAGACTGATGATGGAACGGAACGAATAGTTTGTGAAAAACAAAACCAAATGTTTGACCAACGTATCCGATACGTAAACACTCCTCACTGTATTGGGAGAAACTAATTAAATTTATGAAATGTGACCGACATTTTACTGTTGATGTTAACTTTGGAAAGAAAAAGACTTAATTATTAAGTCCGCTGAATATGGGAAAGAATTCTGAGACCAACATGTGGCCTTTCGAACTCTGTTGAGATGCAACCTAAAGACTAATGTAAACCTGAGGTACGCAAAGACATATGCATACCTTTTCAATTTGTAGCTTCTCAAGAACAACAACAAAAATTGAAATATGTGAGCTGTTCGCTAAATGAAAGTCTCGCTGTTCTGCTGTGCGTCAATTAAGCTGAGAATCAAGAAGGCCTGATCCTCGGGTTGTGCGCCAGTATTCTTGATACGCTCAGGGCCGTAGCAAGTAGTGGTGGGGCAAGGGGGCACTTGCCCCTCCCCCCTCCCGCGCGCCTCCCAAAAAATTCTGGGAAGTGTTTATTGTGAACTTTGATTCCCAGCGCTATTCGTAACGCTCATAACTCTACGGTAATGAACCTTTATGGTCAGACGATGACGTTCATGTGGACGTTCATTCCCAGCGCCAAGGCGTCTTACTTCATTCCTTAACCTGAGGTCATTTATCAAATGAAATCAAACTGGCGTAAATAAACGAGCGGCACGTTCGTCTGAGTTCGGTAAGACTGTACTTATTAAGTCACTTGAAGAAAGGTATTCATGTTTGCATCGGTACCGCAATAACTTGGCTGATTGCCACTTGTCATTGATTGATAAACATATTTACCTCTTTAACAGGACGAATTGGCATTTTCCAGCCATAATGTGTAGTGTATAGACAATTTAGGACACTATTTACTTCCTTTTTGTGACAAAGTCGTATAGCCGGCTAGCATTTTTCGATCGGGACGCTCAGCGATTGGCTAATAACCAGTACGGCATGACGTATACCTCTTGTTTTCCCATAAATTCCAATGTATGGCAAAGCAGTCATAATTGACTGGTTGATGCGTGTTCTCACAAAGTGTAAGCTCGCTTAGTAGCTTTGCTTTGCGTGTACCCACTTCAAGTGTATCAGTACGGTACGTATCTTCCTCTTAATATTTTTACGAAGCTTGACCAATTTGTCTCCTTGCTGTATGTAATTATGCGTTGAAGTAATGCAAGAGACGTTTTGTGACGCTGGCAAACGTAAACGGCTACTCAGTAGCCGTTAACGCTCGCCAGCGTCTTAGTCTGTACCGCTTAATGATCGCAACATATTCAACAGTCAATATGTGAAATTGTATTTTTCTCGGCGACCATTGGTAATCTCGAAAAAAGCCACATACGCTACACACTTTGTGTGGGAGTAAGTTCATCAAATATGGGGGCATTTTCTTGATTCTCTATACATTTTCTCGATTCACAGCAGATTTTAAATGCTTTACAGTAGTATGTAATTTTTGGTGGTTTTCATCATTGAAGTCAGTTTTTGATTTATCGAACATCCAAACCACATACATAACCAAGGTCTTTGGTCGCCATCAATTTAAAATGAAAGTTCTGAATTGCACTCGAATGTCTGTGTCACGAGAGTTAAGTGCTGGCGTATCAGGTGACGTGATCTGAGTTTAATTACTTTAATTCAGGAAAGCTCTTAAGCGCCCCTTTCTTGAAGTATTTCTTGGCTAGTTATGTTGTACAGTAGGGTTTCAAATGTGTTTTATACAATGTGGTTCAGAGTTTTGATTCTAAACTGAACTGAACTGAACTGAACTGACTGAAACTCCAAAACTATTAAAAATGAACTGCCTCATCCCTTTATTACTATTACTTACTTTTGACTTTGTGTGTTTTCAATACTTTACAATGTAAGGCAGCAAAAATAAAGTGATGTCGAAGCTATCCAGGTTTTGCAGTCAAGTACAATGTAACCGCAAAATAATAAGAGTTCCAAAGGGTCAATGCAATTAATCCAGAGTAGGTTGGTTTAATTATCAAATGACATCCCATTGGTCCTTGAGATGATCACATCATTTCTTTTAAAGTTCATATCGGAAATACTCAAAATGTATTGCTTCATAATAGTTGTAAAAACTTTGCTGATCAAATTCGAGGACTGTAAATGCGTTAGAAATAACACAGTAACTCTAAACATCTGTGTGTGAATTTTCTCCCGGATTTTACGGCGTTTTACAGACAATTGCACAGAGATAAAAAGAAAAATATAAATTATGCACACCCATCCGAGTAAGCATAGTCCACTGTCTTGAAATGTAACCGGCCAAGTATGTATCCACAGAATCATTGCCTCGAAAGTCTTTGGGTCAGTTATAAAAAGACAGTTTCAGTAGACGGTGTTTAACAAAACCACGTTCTAAGCCAATTTCAATTTTGTCAACAGTCATATCTGAACATTGTCTGCTGCTGGCGGTAACAAGAAGGCTTGCGGCATCCCAGACTAGAAAACTATTTATCTACTTAAAATAAAGCACTTATAAACAGATTTGGAGGCCCACTGATTGTCTTAAGCCGCGGCCTAAGTTGGCCTCTGTTTAAATAACTAGCCCTTTGTTTTCATGGCCGTTGCCATGAAATTTTATTCGGAACAAAAACATTTGAAAAATTCTTTTGTTGATTCAATAAGAGGGCCAGGGGCATTTCTAAATTAAACAAATGCCTTTTCCACGCGTTTGCCCCAATTCAAGATGTACCCTTCTGACCATGAAAACACTGGTAAACGTAAATTCATAAATAGTCGTATCTGGGCCGGCAACATTTGTTCAATTACCGGTAATAATATTTCGCTTTCGAAGATTATCCAAGGTAAGAATTAAATAATGATTGAATGTTTTGTTTCATTTTCACGTTCAGTTTACCGCATTTGATTGGCCTCTGCAAATCAGCTGAAAAGACCACAAATGACTTCCAACGCTAAATGTTTTCAGAGTCGTTTTGAGTTTGCAAAATTACTTATTATGAGTTCCATCAATCTTTAATTACCTTGAACTCGAAAGTAGTTCAATTATCAGTCTGGTAAAATTTTGATGGTTGAATTTTGGTTTTATTAAAATTTGCTTGATGGTCAATGTGGGATATGTAGTCGGTTTTCTGCGGTACCATACTTCAGTTCGAAGACGTTTCTTCTTGATTTTGCTCATTGCGTCGAGTGCATGTAACAGAAATAATTGCAATTTTCTCATCAGTAATATTCTTAATAAAACTGGTTGTCACATCCTTGGTTATTCTCAATCTATATTTAAATGAAACTTATGTGCATCCCAGTAGCTTTGAATTCACTGATGTTTTATCAAACTACTCTCAGCATTGCTATCAGGTTGTTCCATTTATTACCATTTAACTGCAAGCAAACGTTATAATCGATTTGCAGAAATTTTAAGTGAATATTAATATGGTTTTAAGTGTGTGCTTGTTGATTATTAATATTATATAAGCCAAATGATAAGTATGGGTTTTAATTGCACTGGCACTTTGCAGATGTGTTCACAATTTACTTTCAGAAATGAACGTATTTTAAGGATCTGGGTCAACTTCATTTTCCTGTTTTTGTTGTTAAAAAAAACTGTGCTTAATTTATATCTGATTGCCTTGCTCCCATACATAAAATGCTTGTCGGTACCATCAAAAGCGCGCCACTTTCCTTTTTTACTTAATTATCAGTGCTAAGACACAAAAGGAGAACTTAAAAAAAACTTCGCCGGAACAACAAACTGTAGCCCAAGCTTTCCGCTTCCTTTATGCTTCTCCTTGTAGTCTGATAGTGGGAACAACGAAAATCAAACGGAATAGCGAACACGAATATAACGCGCGAAGTCTGAGTAAGAACGGGGGAGGGACCGGGAGATACATCGTATCCACTCCCTCCCCTCATTTCCCGCGCATTCGTCGCCGTTCCCGCCAGGTTTGAGCCTGGAACAGGCTATGCGCGTTATCCCCCCCCCCCCCCCCGTGTCCCACCCTTTTAGTTCATAGTATCCCTCCTACAAAAGAAACTACCCCCTTTCCTCCCTTGTCGCCAAAGTATTTTCGTCTCATATCTCGCCCTTAAAAATCATCCTGTTCCTCATCCCGAAAAGGAGAACACATTCCGCTTCCGTCATAGTATTTTCATTCATAATATCCAGCATTCCACTTAATTAGAGAAGAGAACATACATTGCCATACATGTTTCCTTCCAAGGGTTTCCTTTATCCCTCCCTTAAAATTAATACTATTTGGCATCCTGTCTTCAAAAAAGAGTAAATGCTATGGTATCTACTAAGTATCTAAAAATGTAAAGTCTTCGTATCACGCGTTCCGAATCGTTTTTAGCCGTCCCTGCTTTGGACTAAAATTTATGCTGTGGGGTATATAGTACTCGTTAAATATCAATGTCTGTTTCAGTTAAATTGTATAACTTTGATACTGTCTGCCAGTCCGAAACCGGATATTAGCGTCACGCAATTCCAAATTACACGCGCTATCTGGTCACACTTCACCTATCTTTCTATATTTAGCGACAATGAAATGTAGTGAATGTGTACTGTGAACTTGATTGACATGTAGCTTGAATGATGTGAATGACTTTGAGCGGTATCAAATAATAAGCTAGAAGGATTTGTACGACTGAGTATTGAAGGAGACTCTGACTGCGAGTGTTTATTGAAGAAAGTATGCAGTCCTCTAGAGTGGAGTGACATGTCTTGTACAGCCCGGAATAGCTTTCGAATATTTTCTAACTTTTAATTTGATAATCACAGGTTCATCATTATGAAGGCCTGAAACCCCTTTTGACTGACAGTTGAATTCATTTGCATACATTATGCCATTCAAATAAATAATACTACGGTCTGGTTGATGGCGCTTTTCACGTTATTACCAAAGAGTTTTGACATCATAACCGAAAAGTGGCTGAAACGTACCTTCACAAACCCAAATTTAACAGTGATTTTACTCGATCCTACAGAATTTATTTCCTAAATTTTAGCTGAAATAAACAAATACCATATTGCGCGTTATCACATAATTCACACCAATCCTCTTCCTTTGTTAGCAGTTCTTTGCGATGTACAATAAGTTGTGAAAGCAAATATCGCCTCTGTAGGACCTAAAGAGTGCCAAAAGCATAATTTCTCGGTAAAAAATATTATGGTGAAAAGTATTTACTGTATGGCATTGATGGCAGAAACCTTGGCTTAACAAAACAAAATCTTAAAAAAAAAAACGTGTCTTTTTCCACGCGTTTACCCTTTTAGTTCATCTAGGCTTCTACAATTGCTCAGCTTACATTTATACTCGCCTTTGTCTTGTGGTCGCCTTGACAACCATGAAATACTATTTAACGACTAAACCTATAGCAAATGATCTGGCTCAGCACAGCTAAAGCGTTACAGCATCCGTCATGTATCAGTGTTGCATGTCAAGCATGCAACTCTCCTTCAAACTTTCACCAAATATATTTTATCAGAGTCCAGTTTTACAAGATACTGAATGGCCGTTTTTATACTAGAGGACGCATTTTCCGTCTGGACGAACTTGGGCAAACATTTGTTGTTTCGTTTGGTTATTCGTCTCTAGTATAAAGACTGGCACAAGGCGCATTATCCGTCTGGACAAACTATTTTCCGTTGTGGGTCGCTCGAGACGAATAACGGAAGATAATTCGTTCAGACGGATAATGCGTCTTGTGCCCGTTTAGTTGCTGAATTACTTGACCAACGAGCTCGTTTATGGCGTACAGTTACACATTGACGACTTTTTAGCGCATCGTTTTCAACTATTTGAAAGCAGTCACGGAAACGATAATCATTTCCTTATTTTCCGTATTTTTTATGACTGTATCAACAGGTATTAAGCTTATCACTTGAAAATAACAGTGTCCGGTTTTTGGCATCCTTTTTTAACTTTTTATTCAAAGAACCGGAAGAGAAAGCAAGAAAACAATAGTGTAGCCTTCGTTGATACATGTTATGCGGTTTACACGAGAGGCATAGGCATAAGTACAGGAAGCTATATTGATCAATGACAGCAACGACATAAGCACAAACGAAACCTTAAAAAAATTCTCTCTTAAGCTTTTCTCGTTAAACATAAACGCAACATAGGAGATTCGAGTGCTGACATTTCGAGTGTTAGCCCTTTGGATTCGCTCTGACGAAGGGCTAACGCTCGAAACGTCAGCACTCAAATCTCTTTACAGTGGCCAAATTACCTTTGTTATCAACTCTGTTGATAAAACAAAACATTTATTTTTACTCCCCCAGTGACGCAGCACCACAGTTTCTTTACAAACTAACTCTCTCTTTCGATTACTAGTTTGGTTGGTTTGATGTATGTTTGTCTGGTGTGTGTCTATTTCTAAAATTAATCCGCTGCTTTGGAATAAGCCTCCGTCTGCTCAGTCTTTGATACAGACTAATAGGCAAAACACTCCCTTTTCACACCAAACTAGTCAATATCTACACCCTTTGTGAGAGTCTAAAACGCCATATGTGGGAACTCTTCCCTCCTCCCTCCCCTATATTGCCCCTAACGATGCTTTAGTTGATGAATACACAATCAAAACAATTTGGAACAGTTTTGCGAACGGAAATGGATCAGCCTCTTGGTGTTGTAAAACCCGATAAGCGTTATTTTCTGTACGCTGGACAAATGAACATTTTTTATCAATAAGAGATTTTAACCTTATTTGCACGTTCGCGGTTACTGTCATTAACAATATGTCTTCCTGGTTTACTGAACAAATGTACGATTCCAATATTTATAGACCGAAACTTTATTTACACGTTGAAGGTTTCAATAATTAGCATTGCGTTTTCCTGGTTTCCCGACTAAATACGAGTTAAAAGAATGTAACTTATAAGCTTAAAACAGGAAAAAATTCTGAAGAATTATTTTGGAGAATATAGCACGACAACAGCATCACAGGAAGGTACTACTCAGAAGCTTTAATTTCAATTATCACATTTTTGGGATTACACGCACAGTGGCAAAAGTTAGAACCCCCTTGTACAGCATAATAAACAGCACCACAGGAAAGTACTGCTCAGTAGCTTTCATTTGAATGGTCACACTTTAGGATTTCATCCACAGACTCAAAAGCTAGAACCACCTTGTACAGCATAATGAACAGCATCACAGGAAAGTACTGCTCAGTAGCTTTCATTTGAATCGTTACAGTGAGCGGTACTATCTAGTTCGTCACGTTGACAACAGTGGTAGGTTGAAAGTAAAATTTCCTGTAGAGGAGCGGCCTGGATCAATGGTCACTGTGCGTTTAGCTTTGTTTACTTAGTTGGCTGCTCGTCATCAGAGGCATGTTAATTAAGATCAACAAAAAAGTTCTACTACGTTGAAGGTTAAAAACTGAAAATACTTAAATTGCAGTCAGGGATAGACATCAGAACTAATTTTTCTTTTCTTTTTTTTTTTTTTTTTCAAAAAAAAAATTAGTTCTGAAAGTTCTTAAAGTTTTTAGAAAAGTTTTTTAAAATTCGTTCTTAAAGTTTTTTTTTTTTCTAATGTTAGAAACAACGTTAATTAAGCATCAAAGACGTTTCGGCCAAACAACTTCGGCCTTCATCGGTTATTTTTAAAAGCCAACTGAATCACGGCGAAAACGGTGCGCAGTTCTGCGCGTGCTACGCCAGCAAAACGCTTTTGCTGGCGTAGCACGCGCAGAACTGTGAACCGTTACAAAGCCGTGATTCAGTTGGCTTTTAAAAATAACCGATGAAGGCCGAAGCTAAGTTGTTTGGTCGAAATGTCTTTGATGCTCAATTAACGTTGTTTGCTAACGTTAACAATAGTCAGTGCCAAACAAAAAAATTGTTAGTTCTGATAGATTGAAGGTTGTTTACTTTCTTTTAACCATAGTTAAGGCATTTAACAACAGTTAAACTCCAAGTGTGGCGACAAACAATTTTATCGATCTGACTTGAAGCATCTTTTGTTTTGCCTGGTAGATCGGTGGTACAGAATGCGTTATCCTTTAAGCATGTGGTCCGTGGTTGTTTTCCTAACTCTGCTAAAACACACAGGTAAGTGTTTTTCATTTCCAGGTTATGTGTTGCTTAAGAGTAAACTGAAGCATAGCTCAGCTAATTTTCCTGGCACCGTCCTTGCATAAATGTAGCGAAGCGTGTTAATCCGCCGACCTCAAACAGTTTGAAAGTAGAATCCACCTTTACAGGAAGACCTTGACTTCCGAACGTTTTCCGGGCTTTTGCAAAATACGTGTTTTTATGCAAGCTATAGTTACCCTTTGTGCTAATCATACCATTTTTGAATAACAACAACCTTGCAGATTTTCTGCTGCATTGTAAATGAAAGTTGATACTACCAAGAGTACTTTGGTAAAGGCCCAATCCAGACCTCATCCCAGTTTATTGGATAAATCTGTAGTCTGCTGTATTGGTAGGATTTTCAGAGTCGCAGAAATTAGCCACTGATTCCGAAGCCTGAACGACTATATTAAGAAAGTCTTTTGATCCCAAAACGATTCACCCCTTTGGTATGCAACAAACTGAAATTACCCTAGTAAGTCGACAAAGTTAAGTGTTCTTTACAGAAATTTGGATATTTCTCTGTGCAAAGGCAATAGGAAGATACAATAAACGGATCTAAGAGTTATCATTCTTATTCTACAAAGTCTGTTCAACTTTGATTTATCTGGTGATCAGGCTTGCGAGGAGGGCAATAATATACATTGTACATCAAAATAAGAGAGACTGTCCTGGGCTGCGTTTGATTTGCATATCTTCCAGTCCTTCTGAAACCACAATGCGTCGAAATCCTGAACATGTCTGTTCTAAATGTTGAAAAAAGTTTACACTTTTACTTCGACCATGTTTCATATTTTCCAAACTTTTCCACTAAGTTCCGAAAGCCTGTATAAAACGAAATGTTTGGCCGTCGTTAAGAAGACTTCGTCACTAATTTGAGCCTTTTTAAGGACTTTTTTACGGCGCATACGTTCTGCGCATCTCGAGATTGTTCGAGAAACCCAGGTTTGATAAGGATTCCAACATCCCTTGCTAAGATCTGCTTTTCCTGCATAGTCATAAACTGCAAAAAAATACTTTTGTATCAGGAGTTACCTTACTTAAAGTGACTCCACTGGCTAAAATTTGATTCCAAACTAATTTTCCTCTCACAGGTGGTTCAATAACAAGAGAAAGCAAAAAGGTATGTCGTATAACACCATACCAGGAAAAAATGCCAAGTTTTATAATGAATGGGCACTGTCACAAAGAGTTTGCTGTATTTTAGTCAATATTTCTCATATATTCGACAAAGAACCTTTTCTGTGAAATGAAATTACTCTTAAGGCCTATTTAGACGGTACAACTTTTGCTTACGACTGTCGCATGCGATTTCTATAGCGCGCGCGGACGATAGTTTTTATAGAGAAGACGATTTTAGAACTACGCTGCATAACTCAGTCTACCAGGTTTAAAGGAATACAGCAAAGGGTGTGTATTGTTATAGTACTTAGCCTCCCACGCATGTGCAGTCGTTTTAGGGGACTCGTATCCCCTTAAAACGACTGCGTAGGAGGCTATATAGTAGCTGGAAAACAAAACATCAAGTTGAACGTGGTTTCAATATTGCAATATGACTGCCATGTTGGTCGACCTGAATAAAAGGTTTTTCTCTAGTTTCCGGTTTTTGTTTTTTTTTTGTTTGTTTGTTTTTGCTTCAACATAGTTATCCTGGATGCCACTGACATTTAAATCTTTAGAGGGTGATTCCAAAAAATCATTCAAGACTTCGGACCGTTCAAGAAACAGGAAAGAAATTGCCACGACTTATTGATATCTAAAACTAAACTTTACATCCAAAAGGTATTTATAGGAGGTGTTTGTCTCGATTAGTGTAAGCGCCTATAATTTTTCTCCGTAGAATCTTCATAATCACATGACCAAGAGGGAAATAGAGTATTACTTTGGTGTCAAGGATCATTCTGAAAGTAAGTAGAATTTATATATAACCTAACGAAAACGTTTTGATGTCAATCTGTCTAAAGTTCTTGCTTCGAGGCCTTTCAACCAGTCACAGCGCAAGTAGTGCCAAGTGTTGTTGTTGTTGTTATTCATTTGTTAAATTTATCAATAAATCCATTATGAACTCATTTCATCTTTTTGTAACTCTTTACAGTCCCCGAATATGACGTAACCATTCCACGCGAAACAGAATCAAATGGCAGAGTAATGTCTTACTTTCGTCGCAGAAGGAGTGCCTCCCATCCAGATGTTATGCATTATAAACTGCATGCATTTGGATCCAAACTTCAACTGAGATTAAGGCGAAATATGGAGCTTATGGCACCAAACTTGGTCATTGAAACACACCACGGAGATGGAGTGGTAACGACCCATCCTGCGCCAAGAAATAAATTCTACCTGGGTAAAGTGTCATCCGACCCAGGCTCCTTGGTGGCGATGAGAAGCGATAGGGGCCTGGTGAGAGACGATTAGTTTGTTACAAATATGGCACTCGCTTATCGGCTCAAGTTCATTTGAAAACGTTCGTTGACTTGAAATTTTCGGCTTCGAAAATGAGGATCACACTTGCTGACGATTTTGAGCCTCCTTTCAGTGGCACATCTAGGGGAATCCACCCCCCCCCCCCCCCCACCTCCGGCCGCTTACCGTTTAGCCGCAATACGATACCCTCAGGGTCGAGGCGCCGAGATACATTTTTCACGAACAGAAGCAAGTCGAACGTTCCAGAGCCCCCCCCCCCCCCCCCCCTCCACTCTCCACGTACCTAAAGGACTGGATCCGCCCCTGAAGATGCCTTACATATCGTGAGAAAATTCATATCATGTTCACGCTAAATTTTAACATTAAACTTTGCATAATCTTGCATTTTGAAACCCTATAATGATGGCCAAACCATGACAATATTTCTATTCTTCTCTATTTTACAAGACGGGCATGGTAAAGACGGCAGGGGACACGCTCTTTGTGCAGCCTCTCCCTACGCATTTGGCTAAACGTGTGAGAAGAAGCGCTGCGGACACCGTACCACATCTGATCTACAGAGCATCGCCATTAAAGCAAGACGCTTCTGGCTGTCAAACACACAACATGGAATCAGGTTTGTGTAAACATTGTTAAAGGTAACCTCCGCTCTTACAACTAAGTTGTATTGAATGGTTGGGAACAGTACATCTAAATTTCAAAAAAGTTTGAAAATAGAAGAAAGATCCTCGCAGTTAGTACGCAAAGTAAGCAGTTGCGAAAGGAAAGCCTGCAGGGCTCGAACAGGATTCGAACCCATGACCTCTGCGATGCCGGTGCAGTGCTCTACCAACTGAGCTATCAAGCCAACTGGTAGCTGGTCATATTGTGAGGTTTTTTTTACTGCTTTAAAAATTGGATTTTTTTATAGACCGTTTTCGCTTTTAAGTTTTCTGCGCTCCGCTATTTTGGATGCGTTGATGTCATACGGTTGCCAATTTTTCTACATAACGAAAAAAACTTTTGCTTCCTGACTACAGTTCCCTTTAAACTGGTGTAAGGTGTGTCTTAATTACAAATTCTAATTAAACTATTTCAAAGAAGATAACGAGAGTATTACCTCGGCATCCTCCAATACGGATGTTTGCTCTTTTTCAAGTTTCAATGTACTCCTACCAATTTTTTTCTTTTTGTTTGGAGTGAACCATTGGTTGTACTCCAGCCAATTTTCTCTAAGGGGTAAAATGTACTCCAACCACTATCCGCTGGATAGTGACTTATCCAATCTTTGAACAACTTGATGGGTGCCGGCGACATACTGCTTGGGATAATCGGCGATAGTGGCGATACTCCTGGTCGCGTGGGCAACTTAGGATCGTAATTCGATTTTTTTACCACTGAATGTAGTGATACCATAAATCAGATTATTTCTACTTAGTTTTTTAAAATTTGTCAGTTTAGCTTTACTCTTACTGGAGCGTCTTTCGTTATTGTATCTTTCAGCAAGCAAGCGCGTTGAGAGATCTAGATATACAAACCGCAGGAAACCTCGCGCTGCCAACGACGACAGTAATAGTGGTTTTAAATATATCGAGGCTGCATTAATTGTCCCTCAGCATTACGTAGACAAGTATGGTACAGACAAATTTGCTACTGTGCTTCTTGTTGTTGCTAATATGGTGAGTACATTTAAGGCTGGTAGACACGTGTGATAAGCATAAGTATAAAGTGACATACGCAGGTGCAGTGAATTAACATTTTGACGCCAAAATTTTAAATCCAAGATTGCCGACACCGAGGAGATATTCAGCGACGAGGAGATGTTGTTGCTTGTTATTCTCTTGTGCTTTTGCTTGCGTTATCTTGGTTTACACAGGGTACGCAACGACGCAAATGTAAGCGCAAGCGCAAGAAAAAGGAACGATTTCCTTTTCTTGTGCTTGCGTCGCGCCCGTTTACACGTTAGTTTCTTGTGCTTCTGCTTGCGTCGTAGGTGCAAACCAGCTTTTAAGCCAGGCGGTTTTTAGCAAAAGAATGTGCGTTTCATTAAGGTAACTTAAGGTTTCAAGAAGCGAAGGAGAAGGAAACTGAAATCCAAGCTCATTGAGACTAAGGGGAAAATATCATCATGGTAGTTCGACTTCAGGACGGTGCTTCCCAATACAGAAAGTCTTTTTACATGTTTATGGCTATGCGGGAAAAGAAGATCTTAGTATGGACTACTGGAATCAAGAAAGAAAATTGGGGATAGCGGGGCATGTTTTAGACATAAAAAGAAGTAAAGTACACAGTAATGTATGGCGTTTTTTTATTTCTCCAAATTATTATCTCTGGAAAATGCATTGTTAACCCCAAATTTCCTGTTTGGGTACCAAGAGCACTTGCTACGTAGGCACCAGCCATAGGAAACCCGAGTATCTCAAGGGGATGCGCAGAACGTACGCGCAGTAACAAAAGTAGGCACCTTCCTTAACTGAATTCAAAGTTGGATTAGCTTTATCGTTTTTTGTTTTGTTTTTGCTTTTTTTTTTTTTTGTTTGTTTTTTTCGGGTCAAAGGGGGCCAAAGAAGAGCACCCTGAAAAAAGTTTTCAATCAGTCCTCCAAGAGTTCCAAACAGCAAGTAAATAAATCCGACAAAGCCTTCTCACCCGAAAAATCTTTCTAAAACTTCTAACGCGTATAATCTTAATTTTTTTCAGGTCGCTGGTATGTTTCAAGATCCTTCTATTGGAAAATACAAGGCTTATTATGTTATCACCAAGATCTTCCATATTAAATCAGTAGAAAACGAGGTATGTAGACGTTTAAAGGTAGCGAATCTTTTGTTATAGTAGGAAAAACGAAATGGAAAGAGTTGGAAGTAATATATCAAACAAAAGGAAAAGTGTTTCATCTTATTTCCAAACACCGAAAAACGAGGCGCAGCCGAGTTTCTTAAACCATCTTCGAGGTGTTTGGGAATTGGATGGAACACTCTTTCAATTGTTTGAAATAGCTTGTCACACCTTTATAATTCTTGGAGAAATCCAAAACAAAGTTCACCAAATTTTATGATAATTAAGATCCCTTTGCCGCCAAACCTTCTTCATGCACGGTAGTGATAAATTTCCTTTGTTTTCTCTTCATGAATAATTAATGCATTTAAGGAGTAGTTTTTCCGTTGGGTTGACGTCCGCCTGTCTGTGTCATCTCAAGGTTATGATTCTTGAGCTTTTCTGGTCACAAGCAGGAGTATTTCTTTTAGCCCATTTCTTCCCGCGGTTATTGCTGATACCGCAGCAATTTATGTATCGACGGAGACCCAGGGGCAGCTTGTCGGGAGCAAGTGATTTTCATGGAACAAGAACGGGAGCCCCTGGGCACTTACTCTTACCAAACCAGTTTCAGAAGCATTTGAATTCCTTGCTTTTGATTGGCCGAAAAATATTCTTATGGCCAATTAGTGAAGAGGACCAGCCGGGCGATTCTGATGCTTTCTTACACGAAGTGCTTTTCCTCGTCGGTCGCCATAGTTGGGTGGCCCGTTCAATGGGAAGATTGTTCGAGGAGGGTTTCAGAAAAAATTTAACGAAGTCGAGGAAAAGGCAAACTTTAACATGGCCGCAGGAAACAAACAATCACTAAGAAATTGAGATTTAACTGTAAACAGAATAGTAGAGTTCTTCATGATTTTAACCACTTTAACTGTTTCGTCTCTCATTCAGCTTGGCTTCACCGCTGGAATGAACACTGGCTCGAAACTAAATAAATTGGCGGCATGGGCAGCCAAGTATATTTCTAAAAAAGATAGCAACCCGGAACATTTTGATGTATTCAGCTTCCTTACAGAGTAAGTAATCTGTATCAATCCCTTTAGGAGACAAGTATAAAGGATTTAGCTTTGGTCAAGTACAGTATATGCATGCACCAACTGTAGTCAATTGTAATCATCATTATGTATTTTTGTGAATTTTAAATATTTTTTTCCTTAGTTAGGTTGCTAGGGTTCCCCAATAGATCGCATTCATATTCTTGGTATTGAACCTAGAACCTTTTTACGATATTCAACTGCAAGGGCATCCATTGTAAGCTAGATCCAGTTCTATATCCAGAATACGAACATGTTTTTTTAGTAGAGGGTCATACTTAGCAAAACCCTGTTTACAGATGATAAACAACACCACAGGGCAGTACTGCTCATTAGCTTTCATTTGAATGGTCACAGTTAAGGATTTCACCCGAAGACTCAAAGTTAAGTTGGAACCACCTTGTACAGCATAATAAACAGCATTACAGGAAAGTAAATCTTGTGAAAGAGGTTTAAAACATCGATATGCTTGAAACTAACTTATACTAATAATAATAATAATAATAATAATAATAATAATAATAATAATAATAATAAATCTTTATTAACATATACCAAGCAGCTGAAATTGTTATTTACAAGTTAAAAGTTAAGAAAAGAACTATTAAAACCTATTTACAATTCGTTCCGATTTCGAGACTAATTTTCAAGCACACACCTTTTTTAAAGAAAATACAAATGTCATAATAATAATAAAAATAATAAAAAACAACATCTTAATCAACATATTCCAAACTATTTACATATAAGTTCCAATTCTAATAATAATAATAATAATAATAATAATAATAATAATAATAATAATGTAAGAAACAAAATAAAGAACAACTTGCTTACGAGCCATAAGGTATTTATTCATTCCTGTTTTCTTTTTCTTTTTTTCCTTCCTCTTTTTTTCTTTTTCATTTCTTATCGTTTTTACATTTAATCGATTAATTATTTCCCTGGTTTTCATTTTTTGCAGCAAAATAGTTGGAGGTAAGTCACGTCCCATGATGCAATTTCATTGTATTCACCTGAACGCCATTTTGAAGACTAGAAATAAAGAAAGTGCAGATCTCGCACTTGTATTTGTACTCGTACTAGAATCCGAAGGACTCTAAAGGCCCGTTAAAACGGTTTCAACATTCGCCCAACATTCCTTCAACAAAACTTGAACGGATGTTGGGCAAATGTTGGATGAACGGAGTAATCAAACGGTTTCAGCACCATTCAACATTTTCAAGAACAAAGGAAATATCGAATCCATGCTGATTGAAAGTTTAAACCAATTTAAAATTAGTTCAATACACTTTCAATGAGTTTTCAACATTTTTTACGCTTTCAACAATATATGTTGAACGACCTGTTCAAACGCCCTCGACGTTTGGTTCAACAACGGTGTTGAACGCATGTTGAAGCAAAAGTTGAAACCGTTTAAACGGGCCTTGATAATCAAACATTTAGTACAGTGAACACCCGCATAAAAGAACAAGTAGATTAAGAACCTCCAGGCTGAAATTCGTCATTCACCGGTTACACAAGAACCTTACAATAAAAATATGGGGACTTATTCAGGCTGACCTTGAAAAGGGGAAGTATCACGAAAATTTGATGCAATTTCAAAACCCAAAAATGGTTGTCTGACAACAGAAACAAAATATAATTGTCTAGTTTTGTTATAAATTATCACCTCGGTGCAATAAAACTGTCGATTGGTGCCCCTGGCTAGAGACAGAGTAGGTCGGAATGGATTGAAACTTGAAAAATGTTAGGCTAATGTTTTTCAAGTTTTCGTATTTTTGTTTCCAAAATGCGCTAGAACAAAGTGCGAGTTGTTCCTGTCAAGAATTGAGTTGTTTTTTCTCATCACGTTGTTCTAGAATTATTTTGTAGCAAAGTGAAGGTCCTATTTCACTATTTTTAACAAAAGAGGTTAAAAATCCCATGATACTTCCCCTTTAAATGTGGGTGTTTACTGTATTACACATGCTTGTATTTCTCAGGGCGTGCTCTCGCAAATCAAATGTGTAAGCGGTCGAATGGCAACATAAACGCAGACGTGGGGCTCCAGTCGGCGCTGATCGTCGCACACGAAATAGGCCATAAGTAAGTAGCGATAAAGACTGACACTAGGAATTCTTTCGTGAAAGATGTACTTCACCCTTTAAGGTTACTCGGGACCTTCAGGGGTGTCTGGCGTTTCAGCGATGTAGCGCGTCCAGTTTAAACTGTAGATACCTAAACACCTATATCAAATTAAAGCTTATAGAGCTGACTATCAAACCATACCAAGAATTTTGAAATAAAATAAATTGCCGAATTTTTCACGACCTCTAATTGCGAGCGTCCGAATCGCCTTTTTAAAGCTACAAGTCAAAGTGAATTTTGGTTTTTGCTAATCTAATTTGCTCCTCAGTTTCCGGACCCAAAGCGCTAAAAAAACGTGTCTGCGTTTTGCCATATTCAATCGCAGTGAAAAGTTATAGAGCATTTTCGAAATAGGATGAAAAAAAAGTGGAGTAATCGTACAAAAATCGCTCTCGGAGAAAAAATATTTCGACAGAAAAAATTCGCAGACACGTTTTTGTTGTTTATATGGTAAACTAGCTACTGTCCAAATTTGTTTTAGCTCTTTGAAGTGGCTCCTCCAAGTGAAAAAAATTTATTCGAGAAAACAGCGCTAAAAATTCGGCAATTCATTTTATTTCAAAATTCTTGGTAAAGCTGGCGTGTTAGTTTTTATGTGGCAAATAAAAATTGCCACATAAAAAAAAATTGTCCGTGTAGACGAGATCCCACATAAAATGTGACAATTTTCAGTTCAACGTCTGGCCCGTCTTCTGAATTTTGCCATCTTGCTTTTGGCCTTTCCATGGTTATCTCTGCTATGCAAAATTATTACTGACGCAAATTAACAACAAATATTTGTCGAACCATCTACACGGGCAAATAAAAATTGCCACATACAGTTGCCACATAAAAATCGCTCGTGTAGACGGGGCTTTACAATGTGATTACTTTATCAAACATACGTGTCGTAAGAATAAACAAAATGATCACGACAGACAAAATTTCGTCACGTTTTTAAAGCAAATTCTCCCAAATAGTATCGTAGCAAATATATGAGAATAGTCAGGAGAATATGTATTTTGATATTGAATGTAGCTTAAAGGGCTAAAAAACAGCATAACGTACAGGGAAGGTACAGTTCTCATTCTAATGGTCGCATTTATTTTAAACCATCTCGTCTTCAACTTGATAGTTAGAACCACTTGGGACAGTGCTATAAAGCTTAAAACCAAACTTAAGGATTTCATTCCCAGACTCAAAAGGTAGAGCCACCTGATCAGGCATAGTGAACAACATCAAAGTGAAGTATGGCTCAAAAATTTTTATTTGAATGGTCACACTGCAGGATTTCAACGTCAAGCTCAAAGGTTAGAACCAACTTGTACAGCATAAGAAACAGCACCACAGGAAAGTACTGCTCAGTAGCGTTCATTTGAATGGTCATACTTGAGGATTTCATCCAGAGACTAAAAACTTAAAACCAACTTGTACAGCATAATCAAAAGCATCACAGCAAAGTAATCATTAGTAGCTTTCATTTGAATGGTCACACTTTAGGAATTCTTTAGCAAAGTAAAAACTTTGAACCACTCGGTTATAAGTTTCAATCTGGAACGAAAGGATCTTTCTTCATTTTGCGATATAATGTGAAGGGTCAGAAACAATTGTCAGTCCTTTTTCCTAATCCTAACAGCTTTTTCTCGTCAAAGGGACAATATCAAGGACGACATCAAGTGATTTTCTCAAACGGGCAAAAAACCATAATTTTCATTTAGCGATTTTTCTACGACACACGAGGTGTCTTAAAAATGGCCTGTAATCCACTCTAACCATCTGTGTGGCCAAAGACACTTATTTACAGCTCTAGAAAACTCACTTATGTCCAGAAATGCACCCAACTCTGAATTTGGGTACTTCAAATAAAACGGGCCTTTTGTCGTTTTCATATGACTTCATGTTTGAGAGAATTGTGTGCGTTTTAGTGAGAATTAAGATTACGGGACACCGTGCATTTCTGGACATATACAAAACTAGCAAAGAAATAAATTTAAGCCATTATTTTTAGATATCCTTTGATTCGTTTAGCTTTTAAAATAGTGAAAATAGATGACATTCAAAATACGCATGCGTCAATCCACCGTACCGAAAAAGATGGCGACTGGTACATTCACCCATAACTCTTAGCGTACGAAAACCCTAAAAGCGCTCATAAATGTTAGTACAGGGAGGAATTTCGCAAAAAAATATGACTTTCTATGTCTCTATTGGCTGTACAGTCGAAGCTCTCGTGAGCGACCGCGACCACGCCGTTTGGGAATTACCAACTGATCTTTTCCCTTGTTTTTAAATTCTCGTAAGCGACCACTCAAGGATTCTGATACGTATTACGGCAACTCTTTAAAAAAGGTAAACACTTCGTGATCACATTTATAGTAATATAGCACTGCCTAATAATGTTCATAGATAATGATCTCGAATCTAAAATTCAAGATGATTTACGCCTGGATCAAGGGTGTTACTCTTAGACCGAGGTAGAAAGGTTAAAAAAAAAAAAAGTAGAAAGCTTTACGCTAAACGCCCTGGTAAGTGACCAGCCTCTATTTTTTCAGCTTTTTGTCGCTTACTAGCGTGCATTCTCTAGATTATTTTATCTTTTCCTTATAGCATGTGGCTTGACCATGATAACTCACCGGAATGCCCAGGAGGAACATACATTATGTCCGGCTCCCTTCCAGGTGGACCGTATGCAGCCACGTGGTCGAACTGTTCGCGAAAAGTCCTTGAGGAGTTTATAGGGTGAGAGCTCTCTAGCTGTAGTTGAGGGTGTCAATGGGGTAAACTGACAGGGGCACCCAGCGACAGTTTTCTCTCAGATCCTTTGAAACGCTATTTTAGGCTATCTGGAGTGTTTTTAAAGCTCTGTAGGTTCATTTTAGGCCGCGCTATAACATTTTTATCTGTTCGGTCATTCTAGGGGAACTTGAGTCTTTTCGAAATTACTAGGGCATTTTTGTCCATTTCCCGAAAACCTTAGGTCTTATTTCCTTTCCGAAGATCTTAGCTGACCTTTTTTCGGTACCCGAAACAACATTTTTGTCAATCCGAAAACACTAGGCCTTAAATTGTTCATATCACGAAAATTCGAAGTGAAAATTCCCTTCAGAAAATTGTAGGGGATTAAGAGCCTTCCGAACAGATAATTTACCGAAACGATCCGTTGGGTGCCCCTGAACTGACTCGCCTATAGAGGCCTTTCATTGCTATTACCTTGCTCAATGCTAATGATTCATTATAAATCCATTATTACTTTCGTATGGACGAAAAAAAAAGCGGACAAAAATCAAGTAGCCAACATGCAGACGCCTTATTTATTTTTTTCTTTAAAAAGAAATAGTAGACATCAGCATCTAATTTCTCCTAATAACATCACTACTTTATACAACATTTAGGTCTTGAGAATAAACGAAATGATCATCAAAGATGAAATGTACTTGATGTTTAGTTAAATTCTCCCAATCTGGACCATAAGAAATGTGTAAAGGACAGGGACTAGAATATGCATTTTGATATATGATTTATTCGTTTACATCTGCACAGGAAAACTTATGAAAATGCATGCATGTGGACGAGAAGGCGTTTTAAAAAATCTCCGCCTCTGCTTTCAACTGAGATACCACTTTTACATACCTCTCACCAACCGAGCTTGAGATCCGTACTGTAAACTACGGACCGAGTTTGTTCCCGTTGATTTATGGCCCGCGCGCTTCTCACTTGGGCCATAAATCAACGGGGAAAAAACAAGGACCCGTAACTTACAGTACGGACCGTGAAAACGTGGTTTGTAGGTTATAATGATAGGTTGTGCAGAGTTGTGTTTGTACTTAACAACAAGTCTCTCGTGGGGTTTCTCATCCCAGGTGGTGTCTTTTCATCCAGTCGGCGTACGCCGGTGCTTTTCGTTTGGTAGTGAACGGCCGGTCGGCTGGAATCAGTTCCCTTGCTGGGGGACAGTCAATGTCGTCCAAAGTCAGTACAATTATCGGTACCGCCAGATCTGGTATATCGCTTACCCAGGTGGCGATCAGATCGCGGATATACCGCCCCTTGGTCCACAGCGTGATGACGAGTGGAACGGGACAACCGTCTTCAAACGTGTCCAGGAGGGTATCCTGAAAATAGATAAGTAGGGCAGTGTAAATCGGGCGCGCGGGAAAGGGGCAACTTTCAAATTTAGCGGGTCGTGCAGTGAAATACGGCCCGCTAAGTTGACCAATCACACTGCTCGTACTAACTGGAAGATATAATAACTAATTTTATTACAGGTCTAAAAATTCAGCATGTATGAACGACTCGCCGTTTAGTAACAGTATTCAAACCCTCCCCATCGCTGATCAGAAAAAACTCCCTGGGGAAATATTTGATGGGGACTACCAATGTCGAGTGCAATACGGGAGCGCGTGGAGGCTTTCGCCATTCCGGCAGGTAAGTTTCCATCCGGAATAAATTACATTTGTCGATTTTAAAAGAATGGTTACTGTGAGGCATTTTTTTTTCAAAATAATTCTCCGCACCGTTCGTTTCCCAAGTTCTTGGGAAATTCTTACGGTATAGTAAAGGAAGTGGTCAAAACTACTATACAAGAACAGGACCCACCAAACCCCAAAATAGATGGTGGCCTCTGCCTGCACCCCCCTTCCTCAACCTAAAAAAATGGTGTCTTTATTGCAAAGCCACCATTCTATCAAGCAGTAAAAAATGACATTGAGATTCATACCTCACTTTTTTTATTTATCTACCAATGCTGACTCTTGCTAGGTTAATGTTTCTGTGTCAACTCAAATTTTAAAGCCAATAGAATTTTGTTGGTAATGTTCACGAGATAAGTGGTGTCTTCGATAACCCCACTACCGCAGACAAGGTGGGTCCTCTTCGAACAAACCTGTTATGACCAGTCCCCTAAGGGTCCTCTACGAGTGAGATCTAATGCATATATTAACCTACCTGCCTACATGCTTTATTATCTGTCCCCGAAAGGGTTTTCCAAAAGTAAATTATAATACTGATAATAATTAAGAGTATGACTAGCCCACGCGTCTTCATGGTTCTCCCTTCCTGTTTGTCTCTGCCATAGTTTTCTTGCCAAATTCTGTAAAATCTTTGTCTCAATTGCGTTTTCTTATGACCATAAGGACATTGTATTCCGCTCGTGGTTATTCGCTAAATCGTTTTATCCTTTACTTTCCTTTGTCCTTTTTTTTATCATTGTCACTATCATTATCATCATCATCATCATCATTAGAACGATTTTCAATCGACTGTCGAAAGTAATTTCGCGTTTGCTTTGGTTTTGCTTTACTTTCCTCTGTGATTGGTTAACAAAACTCGCGCCACTTTCTCAACCAATGAGAAGCAAAACCAAAACCACTCGTAACTTACTCGCATGCGTTTTCCTGCGCTAGCGATTCGCGCCAGTTAATAGGCTGATTTAGCAACAGGACGGGAACGTCATTTGAGGACGCGAGAGCGCGCGGAAAAGTCTGGACGCGAGCCTATTTCGACTATATATGGGCATTCTTCATGCGCGCGCCGTTGTCAACTGACGTTCCCGTCCTCTTGCTAAATCAGCCTAATGTAATAGACCATTTCCGAGTTGCTTTGAACCTCATTATGAAAGCGAGGCTAAGTGCAAAGTTTTCGTTATGAAAATTAGTTTTCATTCATATGCAAACAAAACTAGTTTTCATATAAAAAGCTTTGCACTTAGCCTCGCTTTTATAGTGAGATTCACAGCAACTCGGAAATGGCCCACTGCTTCGAGTTCTGAGTTGTTCATTATGCTGTTTACTTCGTTGTGATTGGCCAGAGTAATTACTTTGATTTCGGGTCTTAATTGTTATTATCTTTATCTTTATCGTTTTCGTTATTGTTGTTGTTATTATTGTTATTGCTATTACGGTATTGTCATCATCATCATCATCTTCATCAACATCATTGTCATTATCGTTATCGTTATTGTTGATATTATAAATTTTCCTATTTTAAAGTAGTGAGCCAACAACGTTAAGAAAAAATTATTACAATAAATGTGTTCACAGTTAATAAAGCCATTAAATGATTTTAAGGATAGAGGGAGCTGCAGAAATAAGGACCCAAACTGCAGGGAATCTATGGGATTTTGACTAGTCAAAACCTCTGTATCTCCGCGGGAAAGGGGTGGACTCACAAACTTAAAAATCCTACTACAACAATTGGTTTCTCTCTAGTTAAGGTGTAATCTAAGCGCTTAAACTTTCATTTGGTTACTTAAAGGGTGTTTGTGGAAGTTTATTCTGCATCAACGACGGCACAGAATTAAGTCGACGAGCACCAATGGCTGATGGATCAACTTGTGGCATACGGAATGTGAGTATTTTCCAATGATCTGAATTCATTTAGCCCGGGTAGCTCATGGAACGGCTCACAGGATTGGCTAAACAAACAATAGCGGAGCAATGAACAAACAACAGATACATTGGATCCTAGCCCCTGAAACAATGGGACTAAGTGATGTACAGGTCCAGGAACCATTGAATCGGATGATAAGAGAAGCAGAGACCGATACAACGTAGAATTACGTTTTAGAGTGTACTATATTTCGGCTGGCCAAACCAGCTTTCTTCAGGTACAATGAGAATTTGCATTGGGGCATACACTTATATATCAAATATTTGCGCAATAGCGGAACTACGTAAAACTAAAGTTATTGACAGTATAAAAGATGAAGCAAGTTAAATAATAATAACAAAAAATAAAATAATAAAAAAAGGAAAAAAGCTAGTAAATTTCTTCACGAATATTGAGACCATGTGGAAGAAGTGTTCTGCCTTGAATCGGAGCCTGTATCCATCATATCAATTCTTTTGTCGAGAAGTGCATCTACTCGGGAAAAGGTTGACTCAAGCAGTTTTTACAGGTAGACGCTCCTTGTCGTGAGCTCCTTATAGGTACAATGAAATTTGAAGTTATTAAGAGCTGCGTGCTGTCTGGATTCAATCAATCAATCAATCAATCAATCAATCGATATATTTAATGTGGCCAGTACGCTTAGCTAAAAAAGCTAGTTTACAGGTACGCCACGGAAAAAAAAAAAAAAAAAAGAAAAGAAAAAAGAAATTATAAGAGCCTTCATTCTTTGCGTTTCACTGACCCACGTCGTATGCTATGCTCCAACTGCACCAAGAGAAAGATACCTCCGCGCAGTTGTTCAAAGCCTGATTAAGCTAATCCTGAGTTAGCGTGAACTTTGATTTGAGTTTAATTACTAACCAATAAAGGCTCTTCAAAAAGTTTTTGTCCCTCAGTTTTGACGTAGACTTTTCTTTACCATTAGCTTAAAATTAGCTCTTAACAACATTTTTAATGAGCCAGGTGAAAACCTCGGTTAACTTTTAATCGTGGATTAGCGTTAATCGCCTTTTGAACAACCGGGCCTGGGTGATTTTCTCAAAGGGAGAGCATTCTTTAATCGTTCTATTTTTGCGACTTTTAAAGACAATAGCTAAGCACTTGAAAAGATTGGCCATTCTAGCCATCCGTGTCCAAAGAAACTAAAATTTACTTTGGGATATATTACACTTATGGGATTGAGAATGGTGTATTATTCAAAGTGACACAGGCATAGGAAATCCGAGTGTTCCTAACAGGAGTCGAACCTAAGACCTTCCGATTACTAGTTCGGATGCTCTACCACTGAGCTTCAGGAGACTCGTGGGAGCTAAGGCCATTAAACTAGGTTCATGGGACAAACATCCTGCATACTGCTAGGATTTGAATGTCGAACGTGTGGTATATGCGCAATGGAATAAATGTGATCGTAAAGTCACTTATGAGATTATGGGATGATTTAGTGTCTTGTGCATGCGCGTTACAAATTCTGTCAATCTCTTTTCTTCTACCTCAACTTACAGTGGTGCATAGGAGGAAAATGCGAGGACAATGGAAAGAAACGAATCGATGGAAGATGGTCTGATTGGAGCGCATGGAATTCCAAATGTACACGGGCGTGTGGCGGGGGAGTGCAGTACAGAACAAGACAATGTACAAACCCACCGTAAGTGTTAAACTGATTAATGTACCGTAAAGTTCCCAAACATACTGCAACGTGCTATGGAAGGTTCGGGCTGACATCCCATCCAAGGGGAGTACTAATACTCCGGGTCACTTTATGCTCGGTATCCTGTGATGGACCAGTGTTTCCTCACGGCAGGAGTAGCAATACTCCCAGTCAAGGAGACTTTGTTTAGCGGGCATTCGCTTGAAACAAACAAAACTTTGAAAATTTTTACGGTAACACCATGCCACCTTCAATCACTCTTTGTTCACTATTACGTTCTGACGTCACAGTTTTCACAATGTTGCACGCTTATGGTCTTTTGGCGGGAATTAAGTAGTTTCGTTGTAAGGTGTCATGTGACCATGAACTAGCCAATGAATGCGCACGCGCGCTGTGACGGTAAAAATTCTAGCTATATAACAATTTGACTTTGTTATTCTTAACTGCAGGCCGACTTACGGTGGTAAGGATTGCGAGGGATTGGATAAGCAATGGAGAATTTGTAACTCAGCGGTTAGTGTTATTTACAACGGTGACCCAGTGCCTGTTGATAGTTTCAGTACAAAGAGAATGAAAGATAATCCTTTCATTCATTTTGTCAACATATTAAGACAACAAATGACAAAAACTAAGTTGAAAAAGGTTTTATCTTTTTTTGCAACTCGATTTTTGTCAATTGTTGTCTATATATTTTTAACACAATGAGCACACTCGGATTACTTTTCATTCTTACTACGGTAACGTTTGTCTTTTCTACGCACCATAGCTCATTGCAAAATGTGATATGTCTAGAGACGACTATCGAAGAAATTTGTTCCCTTGTTCGAACCAAGGTTGAGAATTTTGAGCTCAAAATGATAGGCTTCTGAAAATTGTAAAAGTGAATACGAAACCTTACAATTACGGTGTTCAAAACGTTTAACCAGCCAATAGAAACTCTATACAATAAAGAATTGAAAAATTGTCAAATACTTGTAAATTGTTCGTGGCTAGTCTGACGCGGCGTTTCGTCTCGGCCAAGAGACTCTTCAGAGACCTTCAGAATTTGTAGGCAAACTCGTTGAGCATCGCGCTCAAAGTCCCGTTCGCAAATTCAAGATGTTAGCAGTCTGGCCCTCTATCGCAGAAGGATTCCCAACCGCACGTACACGAGTTGAAATTTATACAATAAAGAATTGAAAAATTGAGCGCGATGCTCAACGAGTTTGCCTACAAATTCTGAAGGTCTCTGAAGAGTCTCTTGGCCGAGACGAAACGCCGCGTCAGACTAGCCACGAACAATTCGCAATAGAAACTCTCCCTATTTTTCACTATCTGGCATTTGGTTAATTTACTTTCAAACGCTCAGGAAACTCCCAGGGTTACAAATATCTAAGGCCCGGTTCATACGTCGAACTTTACATGAGCCGAACCTAATACCTATTAAGGTCGACCCAAATAATTAAGTTCGGCAGTTGATTCAGACGTCGAACCTAACTGAAGTCGAACTTAATTAAAGCTAAAGTGAGAAAGTAGACTTTCGTGGTCAGCGGCTGTTGTTTTTTCTCAACAAGATTCAAAATGGCGGGAAAGATGAATTATGACATGGAAGAGCTTGTTTGATAAAATGACATTGGGGGTGGTCAATTGTTCATTTTAGTATTAGTTTTTAGTTGATATTTCTTATAATTCTTTATAGTTATTATATTTTTATATAAAATTTTTAAATTCATGTAAAGCGCTTTTGATCATTTTAATGTTAAAAGGCGCTATATTGAGTGAATAAATTATTATTATTATTATTATTATTATTATTATTATTATTAAAAATAATGAAGACAGGCCAAACACGGCTCCTAATGGTCGAGATAGGAAATATATGTCCTTCAATGCTAATTTGCTCTTACAAGTACGTCTTTCAAAGATCTCCCTTTTCTGTACGAAAGTAGGGAAGGGTCTTTGTAGATCTCTCTTAGCAGAGGCTGATTTTCTGTCAAGTGCCATTTACTCACCTGAATTGTTCTATGTTAGGCACAGAAGGGCGATATTCCGTAACAAACGAAAAATGTTTTTGCGCGTTTTTTGTTTGTTTTGTATTGCTGAAATTGACTTCTAAGAGAGTTTTATCTATAAGGTTATCGAGGTAACCTCTGTAACGTAATCTCTGTTTGAATAGACTAATGTTTTCTTCAAATGTTGTTTTTGAAGATTTTGTTCTGAGAAGTCTTGACGCTTTGCCTTTGGAAAGTTTTTGTCTGTTTGAAGCGCGTGTGCACATTTTTAGATCTTTCGCATCTCAGACAAGTATATTTAGTTGTTTCTAAACAAGAAGAACAAGCACATTTTTCTTTTCCCGTCATCTTGTTCAGAATGAAGTTCTTTGCGCATGCCAGGTCGATGGAACGCGCAGACCTCTGGGATAGATATAATTTATATAATTTATACGTCACGTATGCATTTGGTTCGGCACATGTAAAAGTTCGACGTCTGAATCAAAGTCGAACTTTTGACGTTCTATTCGACTGGCGCAGTCGAATAGAACTGCGGGTCGACCCAAATACAAATCTGTCGATCCTAACTGATTCATACGTCGATCTTTACATGCGTCGAACCAAATGATTAGGTTCGGCTCATGTTAAGTTCGACGTATGAACCGGGCCTAAGTGATCTTTCTGTTGTTTTTGAAACCGGTGAAAAATTACACGGCTCTTCCCCAGCCTTCCCACGTTTATGGCGGTGTGTGGTTACAGAGGTGTTTCTCTCACATGCATCCTCGAGTTGCTATGTTCGCGCCTGGCCTTGCGTGCGAGGGACGCTTCTCCCAACCATAGTAAGAAGGAGTTAAACATTATACAGTCAACTCTCTCATAGCGACCACCTCCCGTAATCGACCACTTCGTAAACCGTTTTGTTTCTCAGTTAAATACTGTTTCAAGAGCTCTCTCGTAAGCGCCCACCACTCAAATTTCTTAAGGGACCGCGACCACTTCATAGGCCCGAAATTTAACATATTCTTTTGTTTTCTGTTCCCGGTAAGCGACCACCCAAGAGTATCATGTATAATCGTTAGTAAATCATTACTCAGAATTGACAAAAGTTCAATTTTTAATGACACTTCTCCGGAATGCTGACAGATAATAACAGTTTTAAGACAGAGAAGATGGAGAAGATAAGCGACCACTTTGTCGTGCCCCAAAGGTGGTCGCTTACGAGAGAGTTGACTGTACAAGGAAACCGATAGTTTTGTTATGTGTTGCTCTACCTAACTACGGACCGTACTTTGTTCTACAATGAGCTCAGCTTTTTTATTTATATTTTCAGCCATGTGCAGTGGGTATTCAAACTTTAAGACAACAACAATGCAGCGAAAAGGTGCCTGGTTCTTTTCCCTTTAATCGAGGCGCTGGTATGTAAACAACGGTTCTTGGATTTTTCGTTATGTTGTTTTATTACTCCAAAGAAGAACTTGCAGTTACCGCCAGTTTACTAACCATTATTATTCTTATTTCAGCATTTCTTTGCTCGCTGTTCTGCAGATCTGGCTCAATGGTAGCTGGGAAAGGTGGTGTCGCAGATGGCACGAGGTGTTATTTCGATATAAAGAAACTCGATGTTTGCATTGGGGGGCAATGCCGGGTAGGTGAGATAATTTGCATAGAAACGTACGTATGTTGCATACACAGAATTGAACAACAAACTTAATAGCAAGTCATGAAAGTCCTGCCAAAGGACGGGACCTCCTTTTGCAACTGCGCATGCGTTCTGCGCGTACTGGGATGGTCCAAGAAACTCTGATTTCTTAAGGACGTTGACTCGGATAAGAAAGTGTTTTTGTGTGGTTTATGACTACACAGTAAAAAGCAGATAGCAAGGGCTATTGAAATCCTCAAAAGAAAATTGGGGGTAACCACGCATTTTTTTAGAGATAATTAAGCAACAATTATTCTAAAAAACAGTAAAATACAAAGCAATGTATGGCGTTTTTTTCCAAATTGAAGCTTTATTATCTCTGAAAAATGCATTGTTACTCCAAATTTTTCTTTTGGATCATAAGAGCACTTGCTAAGTTCTGCTCTCTCTGCATAGTTTTAAACCCTTAAGGACGATGAATTCAAAGGTATTTTTGCGCAGTTTATAACTATGCTGGAAAAGCAGATCTTAGCATGGGTTCATGGAAATCCAAAAAGAAAACTGGGGGTAACCACGCATTTTTCAGACTTCAATTTAGAAAATATTCCATAAATTGTTTTTTATTTTAAAGCTTTTAAGAATTTTTGTTGCTCAACTAATTATCTCTGAAAAATGCATGGTTACCCCCTATTTCCTTTTTGGATTCCAATAGCCCTTGCTAAGATCTACTTTTCCTACATAGATATAAACTACGCAAAAATAGCTCCGCAGTTTTGTCTTCAAGTATTCATCTATAGACCCAAAAAGTAGAACCATTTTGTACAACATAGTAACTTCATGAACTTGAATAGTTGCATTTCGGGGCCGGGTTGTTCGAAAGCCGATTAACGCTTATCTACGATTAAAAGTTAATAGAGGTTTTCATCTCGCTTTTTAAAAGTGGTTCAGTTAAAAGGCTAATTTCAAGCTAAAGGTAAAGGAAAGTCTTAGTCAAAACTGAGGGCCAAAAATCTTTTGGAAGAATCTTTACCGATTAGTAATTAAACTCGAATCCAAGTTCACTTTAATCCAGGATTAGCTTAATTGGGCTTTGAACAGCTGGGCCCAGAATTTCATCCATATACTAATACCGGTAACGTTAGAACCAGCTCGTTCAGCATATTGAGTTGAATATTGCGAGCCGTCTTGTTCAGCTCATCATGATTCATCACCCCCAACCCTCTCCTCCACCGGACCACAGAAAAGGGCTGCTCAAAAGCGTTGATTTGACTGGTCAAAAATTAGGATTTCCACAGACTCAAATACGTTATACTCTTAGTGGCTAATAGTAACAGAAATCCGAACAGGTCGGACCGCATGAGTTGTTTGAGGCCTGTAGTGTAAAGTCGGAACTCAACCCGGTTTCAGTAGCATGAAGCAACTTAGAGTATTGCTACTCGATCCTCCCTGGATGCTGGTCCATCGTGGGGTGCCCCCAGCAGTATGTCACCAGTACCCACACCTGATCCCGGTTGTTCAAAGAACGAATAACCTTATCCAGCTTATAAGGCTCTACCCAGTAGAGCAAAGTACTCCAAAACACCTTATCCGATGGATAAGGTTACCCTCTCTTTGAACAAATGGGGCCTGGATGAAGAGAGACAATGTGGAGGAAAGTTTTTTTTGTCTGAGAAAACAACACAGCGATGAAGAGAACAACCTAGCCTTGAATCACCAATCCTTCAATCTTCGGACCGTTCGATCGGAAGGCCGAGGTGCTAACATCTACACATTTGCACCACTGCCCCTCCACGTTTAAGGCTTGTAGTCTCCCATTTTTACAACATCCTAAGATCCACTTATTTTTATTTTATTGTATTTTAAATTGTAGAGAGTTGGTTGTGATAATAAGCTGGATTCTCTTGCGATGCTTGATCGATGTGGCGTTTGCGGCGGTGATGGAGACACTTGTGTCAAAGTAACAGGCAACTATACTAACACACATACGGAAATAGGTAAAGGCAGTTTTTCTTTTCGCTCCTTTTGTTCATGAGCGAGGGGAACGAGTGATTTATGTAATGTTTAAAACACGAGAAGCAGTGTTTTATCAGGATTTAAAATCACGAGGCGCAGCCGAGTGGTTTTAGACCCGATAAAACACTTGCTGCGAGTTTTTGGAACGGCTTCAAAAACATCCCTGGGAAAAGCGTGTATCAAGAGAGTTCATAACAATGATGCTTTTGTCAACGTTGGAAATTAGCGTACGAGAAAAACATTAAACACCGCATACTAATAAGGAGGAGGTTTTGTCGCGTTTTAAAACCACTGCACGTGATGTTTTATCGACTATTTGATAGATCAATGGGCTTATGAATTGTTAATGAGTTTTTGAAGAGAAATCGATAGAATTTGACCTTTTGACGGTGTTAAGAGCATCATGGGTAATTGGGGTCACATGAAGTTATTTCAGCCATACACATCAAGATGATATTAGATGTAATTTTTCTCTAAAGTTAACTCCCCTTATTGCGGACACCCTCGGGATCGCAAGTTAGTGTCTTATATGGCGAGAGTCCGTAATAGCGGGAATTTATTTCAGTCAAACGTGTGTAATTTATTTATGTCGGGGATTTAGTTGCTGTTTGTGTTATCGCAAGGCGAGAGTTGACTGTATATCGTTTTAGTAATACACCCACCCAAACATAGGATGGTATACCCTAACTATTTTTGTGTAATTGTTGTGATTACTATTATTTTCTCCAGGACCTGAAAATGCTGATCTTATTATCGAACTCGTTGTGGGTATTACTGCCGTTGTTTTTCAAATGAGGAAATCAACAAATAATTATCTTGGTGAGAAGGCTGAGAGGGTTCTCATGGTTCTGTTTTTGTTTGTTTGTTTGTTTGTTTTCCAACCGTTCATTGATTTATTGATTTGTTCATGCATTCCGTTATTAAGTCATTCCTTAGTTATTTAGTTAGTTAGTTAGTTAGTCAGTCAGTCAGTCAGTCAGTCAGTCAGTCAGTCAGTCAGTCGGTCGGTCGTTCGGTCGGTCGGTCGGTCGGTCGGTCGTTTGGTTAGTTAGTTAGTTACTTAGTCACTTTGTTAGCATCAATAATCATTATTTATTTGCTCTCTGAAGCTTATAATGACAATTAATTTTGCAAATAGTACTGTTTAAATGAAAGAAATAAACTTACATTTTAATTGCTAACCGGTTAGCTAGCTAACCAGTTAGTTTTCAGTCGGTTGGTCGGTCGGTCGGTCAGTCAGTCGGTTAGTCAGTCGCTTGGTCGGTTGGTAGGTCAGTCAGCCAGTCGGTCGATTGGTCGTTCGGTCCTTCGGTCAGTCGGCCGGTCGTTTGGTTGGTTGGTTAGTTATCTTCGTTTAGACGACATATTTATATACATATCCGATGACATATTTTCAAGTTCTCTTTTCAGTAGCAGATCCACAGCTATCAAAAGTTAAACCACATTGACTATATAGTTATATCTTTAGGGGGAAAGCCACGTAATTTTAAGGCTGAGAGTACTTATGTCACGTTTTCAGGTGTTCAAACAGGGAACGGCACATATTTAGTCGGTGGTCACCTGGGTAAGAGTCAAACGGTGAACGCTGCTGGCACGACTATCGTCTATACTCATAAGAAAAACAAGTATAAAGACGTGATAACAATTGCAGGTCCTTCGGATGCCGTCCTGAGAGTAATGGTGAGCCTGTTATTCCTTGTTTGTTTTCTCAATATTTTTCTACTTGAAAATTTTTACTATAAATACCTGCGGATTTAGGATCGAATTGAACTTTTAAAATTCATGAAGGAAGGAAACCACAGAACCTCAGAAAATACCTGGAGAACAAGGACGAAATGTCCACTTCAATTTCGCTCCCGGGTAGCGTCTGAACAGGCTCCCAAGCGGCTCGCTCTGCTTCGCTCTACGTTCTCTTCGCCCTATGCCCCACTTTGGGAGCCTGTTCATAGGCTAACTCCCAGAGACCGCGTCGAGCACGCATCCGTTTAAGGTTGGCATCCTTGGTGCTGACCAGGAGAAACGCGGCCGTTGGGAATAAGATTTTCCTCACTTGCGATGTTGAGTCCGGAATACTCGCGTTGAGCTTTTTCTGCTCCCCTTATAAGCGGAGCCAGAATTAAAGCTCCCACATGCGCATATACGAAAATGCAGTCGCAATTGTCTTCGTGGCATGTGGTAGCTACTCGTGGCCTTATGTGATTGTGTCATACACGCGCAGAGCACAAATTTTGCGGAAATTTGTCCGCCTGTATGTTGTATGTTGTATACTATTAGTGGACGCTTGAGAAGAGCAGGTGGTAAAAATCTTTGCGTGACGAACGTGATAGTTAATTCTTTTAACATTTTGGGGGGATTTTCGGCCAAACGTTTCGTTCTTCTGATCGTTAACAGTGTGTAAACCTAAAGAACTACCGGCGGCAAAAAAAATGCTTCGTTTATAGTGGAAATGCACTTAGCTACCCAAAGCAAGATACAATTCACCACTCAACCAGAAACTGTGAAAAAACTGGGTAGACGAGCCAACGATAAGTGCTTTTTTTTGTCATTTTCTTTGGGTAGCGTAACTCTTGTTAAATAGTTTTCACCTAAAAGAGTATTCCCTATACAACTGACTGCCGAGAAATGCACTTATTCATTCGCACGATAGACCCTTCTCCAAAATGGCGGCAACAGATTTGAATGAGTTAAAATTGAACTGAATGAAAAACTGATACCAGCACTGAAAAGAGCACCTTTACTTTAGTAATCTTTCAAAGTTTCAGCACATTAGGTGTTATATCAGCTTAGGAAATGTAAAACGAAATTTAACAAATTTACACACGTTTGTGTGACTGGGGGTAAACGTCATACCTCCAGTCATACAAACGTCTGTAATTTTTTCTCAGCTGATATTACACCTGATATGCTGAAACTTTGCAGGGTTACTAAAGTAAAAGTGCTCTTTCTAGTGCTGGTATACGTTTTTAATTTTAACTTATTTGAATTTTCGGCCGCCATTTTGGAGAAGGGTCTATTTCATCCGTCTAACCAAACGATCCCACAATCCCTTACTCGTACCAGTCTCCCCTACCATAGTTTCTTGAGTTGGGAATTCCATTATTTGCGTTTTTAACCTGTCACGCGTGTCACACAAGGACAATTTGCCGTCCTCCTAATTCAGTCGTCCGGTTGCACAAGCTCGCTGATGTTGTATTTGTTTTTCGATATTATTCCGTGCCGATTCGTTAAAAAAAAAATAAAAAAACAAGAAAACATGTTCAGCTAATTGACCAAAACCCGATTGTTGAAATTCGTTAATTATGTCTATTGTTAATTTACTTTTTGTTTTTTTCCAGTATACTTTTATAAAAGGAGCGAATCTGGGGTTGGATTATACCTTGGTATTTGTATTTGTTTTTCGTTATTATTCCGCGCCAATTCGTTAAAAAACAAGAAAACATGTTCAGCTAATAAACCAAAACCCGATTGTTGAAATTCGTTAATAATGTCTATCGTTAATTTACTTTTTTTTTCTAGTATATTTTTAAAAAAGGAGTGAATCCAGGGTTGGATTATAGCTTCGTAAGACCAGCTCAACCTGGAGACCCCAAGGGTACATACGAATGGCTCACTACTGACTGGTCCAGTTGTTCTGCTACTTGTGGTCATGGTACGATCTGATTATTTAGTTATTAGGCCCCTTCAAGAGTACGAGTACGAGATTGAATACGAGTACGAACTTTCAAATTTCAAATCGGTCACATCCCCAGAACTCTCGGTCCTTCCCGTTGCTTAAACGTAGATAAGGAGACCCTAGAAACAAGATTGGTTTGACAAGTGATTATCTAAACCACGCAAACTAGATTTGAAAAGTCGTATTCGTAGTCAAATCTGAAGGTCCCTATTGTTTTACATTGCATTGCATTGTGGTATGTTCATGGTGTTCAGCGCCTGAAGGTGTTGTGTTGTGCATTCATAACGTTTATTACAGTGAAGCAAACTCCACCAAATTTTGAGGCTTTTCTAAAACTTATCTCTCAACAATTTGCTTTCTCGATCTCATGCTTCATTGCAACACGAGTTTGATACCTATGGGGTTTTTTTGTTGTTGTTGTTGTTTTTCTTTTTTCTTTTTTTTTTTTTTGCTTTTCGTGAAAAGTTTTTAAAAAGTGCATTGTCTTCACTTTCACATTTATATACCATTTTTTAAAAAGCGTTATTTGATTGGTTTTGATTAACTTTGTGTCAACTTCAACGGTTTTCTGAGGAGTTACAAAAATCGAGAAATCCAAGATGGCGGCTGTGCAAGATCACACGTAATTTCGACGCCTATGACGTCATCACCCCATTTTGCCGATGCCAAAGGAAACAGTTTTAGTCTTTTTAATTACTTTATTTACCAAACATAGTACTTTACAAAAGACAAATTGCAACTACAGTTAGGCCAGAATCTTATACAATTGGTTCAGATTACAAATTACAAATACACGGAAAACGCTTTACATTATTGTACATGCTTACAGATAAGACAGAGGTAAAGAGAAGTTCAAAGACAATGTACATATAATGCGTTTGAAACAATGTGCCAATGTGCCCTCCAGGTTTCGTTGTCATAGTTTAAATTCTCTTAGAGGTACGAACGGGGGTGGGGGGGGGGGGTGGGGCGGGTTGGAGGGGAAGGCAGGCCCACGCTGAATGGAGTGAGGCCCTTCCTATGCTTAATCCTTCGTCATGTTTAAGCCTCAGAAGTGACCAACTTGAACATGTTATGAGGATAAAGCAAGTGATCTGTACCACGTGGGTATGATCCCGAGCCGCAAATTATGATTCCCGACCGGAAATGATCTCAAAATGGAACTACACATAAATACAGTGATCCCCAGAGCGCGATCCACTTCCGGGATCATTTGCTTTTCAATTTGACGAACCATCTCCGGTCAGGGATCATTTGTGACGCGGTACATATCACCAAATTCTCTTACTAGCAGCATAGAAGTATATGAGGAAACAGTAATGAGAATATTTGTGTTGGTAACGGGAAAAAGGTTAGGATTTTAAAATCCAATAGTAACCAGCGCTATTGTGCATATTGATGTTAATACTGCTACCTACTCAAGTTAATATGTCATGTTATTCTATATTACAGGCGTCCGTACACGTCTTGTGAGATGTATTCGATCAGATGACCAATCCCCTGCAAGCGACAACGGCTGTTCAGGAAAACCCAAACCAGCCTCTCAGGAACGGTGCCCAGGGATCAACTGTCCCTCTTAGTGAGTGCAATTTCACAGACGAGTTTTCCAACAATTTCGAAAGCAATTAAAGGGATGTCACGAGGATTTTACAGCAGTTAAGGCAGTCAAGACTCTAGAATTGCATTATTCAATGATCCAGTTTTTAATGACAGCAATAATTATTAAAAACTGGATCATTGAATAATGCAATTCAATGATTTGATTGGCTAACGGCAGTGAAAACCCTCTATTTACATTTAGAAGATAGAAATTAGGTAATGGAACAAGGTAAACACGTTACTCGCGCAACTAAATACAATGCTAGAAGTCTAAATTTTTTTTTCAGTAAATTAGACAAGCAAATACAAGGTTTCTGTTTTCGAATGGACCACAATGAATGTATAGTAACAGTCACCACGACTCATTCGCGCTTTTATTATCATTAACAATTATTCCACGTGCGCGCGTTGGATATGAGATGATAGATAGCCTTACTCTAACCATCTCACATCCAACAAGCGTGAGTGGAATAATTGTTTTATTAAAAACAATCAAGAAATATTGCTAGATTTTGCTGGCTTTGCTTTGCAAGAACAATTAGAAGACTATTTAATGGTCTCCATTTCTCTGGCATGGTATAATGGCTCATATATCATGGCCGCTAAGCCAATGAAATCGCTCGAATTGCATTATACAATGATCCAGTTTTTAATAATGACTCATATACCATGGTGGCTAAGCCAATCAAAACCCTGAAATTACATTGTCCAATAATCATTTATTTAATAATAGCTGGTATACCACTCCTTGGTCAGACTGCTCCAAGTCATGCGGTAATGGTCAACAGACGCGTGAAGTGAAATGCGTCATGAAAGTTACCTCAAACGAGTATGAGCCGAGCGACAATTGTTCTAGTAACAAGACTGTCATTACCGACACCGTACGACCATGCAACAGCTTCGCTTGTGACCCTGACTGGGATACCAAGGAAGGACTCGACGTAAGTATATTACTATGGAAGAGAGAGGAGGGGATGTCTAGTTTCTTTTGTTTTACTATCCACCCTCCCACCCCTTCCACTCCACATTGTTGCTCTAACGTTATAACGATACAAAGAAGACGAACTCAAACAGCAAGATGGCTACTGCCCAATGGTTTGAAAGTCAATAGAGTGTTTTGTTATTTGGTGGTGAAGGACTAATTCGTTTTCTTTGGTTCTACTATCCTTCGCTCCGTAATTGGTTAGCAAAACTGTCGCCACATATTTAGAGAATAGGGCGCCAGATGCTCACCAAAGCATCCAATGAGTACCCTACCCCACCACCCCCGAGTTTTGACTGTTTTTAGTCAGAAACAACCTACCCTTCAAATTTCCTGTTCCAGGTTAAGGTTACTATTACAAAGAACATGAGACTATTTGAAATAAACATCAAACCAGAAATAACAGTCTGGTTCACACTTTTTAGATAAGAGTAAGTATAAGCACATAATTCTGTGTGAACCGGCGTGAGAAAAGAATAAGCACAAGAGATCAGCAGCACTGCGCATGCGTACGTCTATGTCGCACATGTAACGGAAAAGAAACTTTTCTTTCCTTTTGCTTTTGCTTGTGCTTATTTCAGAGGAGTTTGTGTTCACATCACAACTGTGAACCTTGAGATAAGAACACGCATAAGCGCAGGCGAACAGAAGCACTGAGCATGCGTATGCCGCCCTGCGCTTGTTCTTATTTCACTTGTGGGAACCGGTGTGCAATAAACACAAACATAAGCGCAAGACAATCAAAAGCACTGCGCGTTTCAAGCTGGTTCACACATAATTTTTCTTATGCTTCTGTTGATGTTAAGCTTAACTTAAAAGTGTGAACCAGGCTTTAATGCTGTTTCAGACGGGTCACACTGACTGCACATTGTCTGAAACCAGTTTTTACCACGACAAGCTCTGTCGTGCTACACGCACTTGGCTTCAAACGTGCCCAACTTGATTCATAAATTATGAAACGGTTTTGGTGGATTTGAAACTGCAACCGCTCGGAAGTTTGCTTAACAAAAATATTTTAATAGATTTTAAAATCAGTCTCGATTGAATTAGACGTCTGAAACCTTGTCAATCCAGCTTCAGCACTACAGTAGCAGGATTCATGAAACAGGCCAAATTATAAACACATCTAATGGTGATTTTCATTCATCCGTAGCGAGACGAATGTGGCGATCCAATCGACCCGCTTTTACTGTTCTGTTATCGAATGGATCAGCTTGGAAAAAGAAGTTTGGTGCCACCTCTCGTGTGCCATCAAATACCCAAGCCTACACGGCTTCCTTGTACAACTCCTTCACCCCCTCCAACCACTTCAACTCCTCCTCCTACCGAGCTGCCAAAGACCACTAAAACTGTCAAAAAGAAGCCCAGCCAAGCAATTCAAGCTCAGTGCTCGCTTCTTTTAACCACACTGGCACTACTGTTGCATCTGACATGCGCAGCTTAGTATAGCAGTAGATAGAGAGTTGGGTTATCTTATTTCCCATATACACGTACGCTCTCGTTGATCACCATCACAGGCCTGCTAATAGCCTTCCTCGGCATCTCATCACGTGATCAATTTCATCCAATCGGATTGGTAGAAAATTATGTAATAGGCATTGTTCCCAAGCCATTCGTTTTCTCTGACCTTATCTCATACGCAGATCCTCCCACTCGTCAGGAGAGAAAACACCAGTGTACGAGATCATCTCTGACCAAGAGATTAAAATGGTATTGATAAAGTGCATAGATAGTTTTACAGCGAAGTACTCTAAGTACTATGATAGAGACTTGTACAATGTTTAGTCTATGGATAGCCTTCCACAGTCATTTGTTTCCTTTCTCTTCCTCTTGAAGTCGCTATCTTGACTGATACGCAGAGAGAAGTCTGAAGTCAGACTACTTAGGGTGTATGAGTGGCCACACCTTTATATCCAATAGAACATGGTCTGACGGAAGGCTTATTAGTAGCCTAACAAACATTAATTATATTTGTACACTTAGTAGACATTGGCTACGATTAGCCACGAATCGTGCAATAGGTATGATTGCTCTTCAATCTTTAACGTTCACTAATATTCGGATGTATATTCGCGAATATATTGCTGACAGTAGCTTTGCTCTACCGCGAATTCCGCGACGAATATGTTCGTTCGATGTTTCATCGGCGGCATTCGATGATACTCTATCTCAAATATACGTGTGTGATTGGCTCGTTTCATCGCTAACATTTACCGATGTTATACCACGAATTGGCTTAAAATCATTAATTTTCTTTACTCCCTAAAGAAACAAAACTGCTCCTAGGCGAACGGTGGGGCACAGTTTTTGGAAAATGTCTGATCATTAATATTTTTAATATTTTAATATTTTGTCGTTTTTTTATGCAGTGCCCTATTGAAAACCACCTTATGTGACATAGGCCATCTCTAAAAAGAACTTTCTTATCGACTCTTTTTGCCCAGCTGGAGGGAGTTAACGATGAATAAGTGTTTAACCAAAGCATTTGCGAGTTTGATCGAGCAGCAGGCAAAATTTTTTTTATGTTGAGCTGGAACAGATAAGCTAACTGCTGATTAGAAACTGGGGAAATAATCACCTCACATAATCAGGTTACATCGCTACATGGATTGGCTTCCTGAAACGCGTGGCACAATGTTAGCAAGTCTTTGTCTGTTCTGTCACTATTCCACTAACGAGCAATAAGAATTTTCACCTCGACTGCATTTCAAAAACAGGGCCGTGATATATCAAATCACTCTCCATGGATTAACTCCGCAGTAAAACGATTTTTTTTTCTAGCTGCGTATTAGTTGGCTTAATTACTAGCCTGGAACTTTTAAGCTCACTTTTTCACAGAACTGTTCTCTCCCCATACCGCCTCGTCACAACGGCGATACACAGGGAAATAAGCTCTTAACCTGTTTTCCGTTTTCCAATCAGAAAATCCAGTTACGTGGTCCGGTCTATATTGTGCAGTACTATGCGTATCAATTCTTGTTGTAGTTATGTTACTGTTGTTGTTGTCATTGTTCCTGTTCGTAAGTTAATTCGTAGGATAAAGAAAGAACTATTTCCTCCTCAAGATTTATATAGTGATATTAAATTAGATTAGATGTTTTAGATATAAACAAAGACTAGATAGATATAAACTTGAATTTTTTAACAATTCCTCTTGGTTCTGAGCATTTTGTGACACTTGAAAACAACACTGATCCCTCAGTTGATGAATTGATTCATTCTCATCACTTGTCTATCGTGACACTGTATCATATTGTGAGAGGAAAATTGAAGTTGATCCGATCACTCTTGGGAATAACAGAGTTGAATAGCATAGCCAAGGGTGCTACATTGTATGGAAAAGATTAACCTATCCTCCTAAATTTCTTTTACACCAATCAGAGAGTAGCATACGTTACGAACAAATAAAATGTTAAGGACGGTGCCTACTGATAGAGACTGAAGTATTTTTGCGCGGTTTATCACTATACGGGGAAAGCAGATCTTAGTAGCGGCTATTGGAAACCAAAAATAAAATTGGTGATAACCACGCATTTTATTAGAAATAACTAAGCAACAATTATTCTAAAAAGCAGCAAAATCAAAAGAAATGAATGGCGCTTTTTTCCAAATCTGAAAAATGCACGGTAAGTGCCAATTTTGTTTTTGGATACCAAAATCACTTGCTAAGTTCTGCTTTCTCCGCATAGTTTTAAACCGCGCAAAAATATCCCTGTATTAGTAGGCGCCACCCACAGGAAACCCGAGTATCTCGAGATGCGCAGGACGTATGCGCAGTAACAATAGTAGGCACCGTCCTTAATTTCACTTTAAGTACTATATGGATGCATTTTTAATATAAGAATTCTAGATTAAAACTGTGTAACGTTGGAGATAAAGTCGGAGTAAATTGTAGTGTTACGATAGCAGATCAGCGTGACTAACTGGTTGGTTACCGTATTTGCTTTCCATTCGCCTAGTTCTTACGCTATATATATATACAAACGCTAGGCTATTCTATATCAGTGTAGGTTTTGCAAAATGCAAATAATTTAGCGTAGGGTGTTGTCAAGATAGACGTTTACATTTTTTACAATAAACTCCTTGAAAGAGATAGTAAGGTTTCTTTTAAGGGTCCAAAATGGCTTTTACGGGAATTTTACGGGACACGGGAAACCCGACCAGACATCTGTGTTCAAAGGTGGCCGGAAATGCTTCATTATGAGTGGCATCTTAAGCAGTGAGTGATCCTTCGTCCACACAGATGCGTTTTCGTCGACGAATAACGGAACAAAATTGCACGACAGATTTCATGAGATCGTCTTACCTGTTCACATGGGACTTTACACATAGCAAACCAGCAGCATCATATGACTAATCGTTAACACCGGGTACGTTTTTACACTGCGTTCACGGAAACGCTTTTGAAATTTTGCACTTCCGAAAGATTCTACCGTAGAGATTATAAAGTTTGGGTTTTCGATGTGTATTAGGGTGAATGGTGCATGGAAACGCAAAGAAAAATTTTCGATTTCAAATGAAAACGCGATCAATTGGACTAAGCCTAAAGCTTTGCGACCCCAGTCTGTTTGCACCGTGCTAAATCAGGATGAACATTGTGCACAAGCAAAACTAGGAAACCGAATGGATTGTAGAAAATTATAATAATTCATTATGCATGCATTGTGCACTGACTTCAATTCTAGTGAATTCCCCGTTAGAAACAAAGTTAACATTAAATAATCGTCCGTCTGAATGCGCCATTCTTTGCCAAAATCGAGTGAATGCTTGTAAGCTTATTTTTATTTTCGCCAGAAGAACAAAATGGTGTGAAAATGTTCTTTAATTTCTGTGAAAAGTGCACGTGAGAAAGGGACGTGAATTGTTTTGTTGTGCGCTGCAAAATAATAGTTGGCGACAGTTCCTTCCTGTTGTAAATTAATACAAGGTACAACAGATTACACAAATGTCAGCTGGTCAATTTGAGACGGAAGGTTTACAAATGATCACTTGGTGATTGGCTAACAAAGCTCATCAAGGACAGAAGTCATCGAACTTCCTGTTTTCATAGACGAGCAAATGCGCACTGTTCTTGTTATATTCGGGAACGAAGCTTTGCTTCACAGACGGCTTTGATAGATTTGTCGAAAAACAGAGGGACCAATGTTTGTTCTTGAGGTTTGAATCGTATTCGCTTTGGAGAATCGGAGACACTAGGGGCTGGAATCTATTGAAGCTTGGCATTGCCAACACGACGAGTATCGAACTGTTAAATGGCGCACGGGGGCACTAAAAAGAATGGCCGTAAGCGGGAAAGTATTGCAGACCTCGTAGCCGATTTGAAGCTACTAAGAGAGGAGGATTATCCTGAAACGCGTTCCAATATGGATAAGGCTCGAGGACAAAAAATTGAGAAACTGCGGAAAGCAAATGGAACACTGGATGAGGTATGTTTTTTCACAGATCAGTCGTTCTGTAAGAACTCTGAAATGAAAGAAATCTGTTATATGCGAGTAATTTGAGTGTATAGTAGCGGGGCAAAGTTGATTGAATATTTGAATGATACCGTGAGTGAATTTGAACTGACGAAAACGTCGAAACACGGTAAGGTTTTCTCGATGTTAATCTTTTCAAGAAATCTGAATCATTTCACTTGCGGGAAAACTAAGTTATTATTAAGTGTTTCAAATGAGAAATTGAGTCAAGCAAATCGTTTGTAGAAACAGTGGCGGATGAAAAATTGCTCTTACATGTGAGTTTATCCTGAGCACTGAGCGCGAAGCTGCAAATTAGTCTAACATGTTTTTACTGTCTAAACCGGGATTTCGAGTCGTTTCCAACAGCTCATCTTCTAGTTTAAGATCAAGCAGGGTCCGACTTTCCATAGATCAAAGGAAAGATTCATTTCATAGCCACTTTAATTAAATTTCGTTTTGTCGTTGAGCAGACGCACCTTTTCACGGTTTTTGACGCCATCTTGGTTTAACGTTGCTCAATTACTCCGCAAATCCTTCAGAATTCTGAAAAGATATGAAATAGAAAAGCATTGACGCAAGAAAGGAAATATTTGTTGAACCAACAGACGTGTTTCGTCAAAGCACAAAAGGAAGTTTTTCGTCAAAGCACAACAGGAAGTTAGTACAAGGGAATAAGAATGAGGAAGCTGACAATTTCAAGGAAGTAAATGGTAATCACCGAACACTTTCTAATGGGTTTAACAGAAAACCGTTTCCATAGAAACTATAAACACCACAATACATGTTCAGCCCTGTTTTATTTCCTGGTACCGCATATTTGCTCCAAAACAACAGAAGGCGAAATTGACATAGTCTGTTTGGGCTCGTCACGCAACGCGCTCCCTGGTGGAGGAGGTAACACATTGTGTGTCGAGCCCAAACGACGGCTGCGAAGGAGACTAAGATTGGCAATGCCTCTTCTTTGCTAGTCTCCCTCGAAGCCGTTCTCTGTCTCATCACGCAACGCTCCCGCGGTGAGGAGCGTTGCGTGACGAGACACAGAACGGCTGCGACGGAGACTACTTCTTTGCAAGCTTCTCCATCCAACGCGTGACACACGATATTCTTCCGTTCTCTTAGGGATACGACACGATCTTAGTCGACCTGGAGCAGACTTGTGATCGATGGCAAATTTTAAAGGAGTTCTGTGAAAGAATATATAACGTACTTCAAGAAACACAACCCATGTGCCCAGACGAAAACGACAGTTTCATGACAGGGGCTAAAGAATTCATCAAAGATCTTGAAAAGAAGAGATACCCTGTCCTCATAGCTGGTAAGGTTCTTCAAATTGAGCTTTCTTTCTGTTTAAATAGAACTACACCAAAAAATTACTTCTTGGTAGCTTGTATTTGCATGACACAAGGACAACTAGAGACACCAAAAAGTGAGAACCGCCTTGTAGAAATCTACCATATAATAAACAGCATCACTGTAAAATATTGTTCCATAGCTTTAATCTGAATAATACACTTAAGGATTTCCTCCTCAGACTCAAAACTGAGTTAGTGCTACCTTGTACAGCATAATAAACAGCACCACAGGAAAGTACTGCTCAGTAGCTTTCATTTGAATGATCACACTTTAGGATTTCACCCACAGACTCAAAATTCAGAATCACCTTGTACAGCATAATAAACAGTGCCACAGGAAAGTACTTCTCAGTAGCTTTTATTTGAATGGTCACACTTTAGGATTTCATCCACAGGCTCAAAAATTCATAATCACCTTGTACAGCATAATAAACAGTACCACAGGAAAGTACTGTCAGTAGCTTTCATTGGAATGGTCACACTTTAGGATTTCATCCACAGACTCAAAATTTAGAATCACCTTCTACAGCATAATACAGTCAGTACTATTAGAAAGTATAGCTCAATTTGGCTTTCATTTTTGAAATGGTCACTCTTCAGGATTTTATACACAAACTTAAACGTTGGCTGTCTGAGTGTATCAAAATACAAATAAAATTTCTGACAAATCTTAAGAACATTTCCGCACGAAAGAAATTAGCGATTGTTGGCGCATGTGATTGTGAGTTGACATAAAAATTCTCAATTCCGAAAACATTGCCGGCATAGATCCACAGTTGCTTTAAAAAAGCTCTCGCCTAGCTAGGGCTTTTGCTTTTTCTCTCAGGGATGGTAGATAGCTTTAGTGCTTTTTTAGAATCATAGTTTTGTAATTTGTTATGTAAGAGCATTTTTAATGAAGTGATCCCGTCAATAAAGCTTTACTACTTCTACTACTACTACCACTACCACTACCACTACCACTACCACTACCACTACCACTACCACTACCACTACCACTACCACTACCACTACCACTACCACTACCACTACTACTACTACCACCACCACCACCACTACTACTACTACTACTACTACTACTACTACTACTACTACTACTACTACTACTACTACTACTACAGCGCGAGGGCACTTTTGCGTGCCTTGTTCGCTCTTCAATCCCTCACAGATATAAAATGGCACTCTTAGTTTGTTCTTTGAGACTTGATCTACATTCGACGCGCGATTGAAACATGACATAAAATTGAGACTGTTTTCAGTTCGTCATCGGATAAGATGCCAATTACTTACTCTCGTATAAAATATTCATTTAGGTAAGTATCTATGGTGCTAAATCTTCATATTTCTCACAGGGGAGACCAGCGCGGGAAAGAGCAGCCTAATAAACCTGTTGCTGGATGACCAAGTCATGCCGACCTGCATCATGCAAAGCACTTTAACCATCTGCGAGATTTCCTACGGACGTAAGAAACAAGCAGTGATACATTTCGCCAAACGAGGAATACCATCACTCAAACTAGAGGGGAAAGATTTCGACAAAATTCAGGAGTACGTCGAGAAACCCATTGATGACGACAACTGGTGTGAAAAAATAGAGATAAAGATACCACATCCATTGTTAAAGGTATGGATGTAATTTGGAAAGAACTGTTCCAAAGTTTCAAAGTTGTGAGAGCAGGGATGGCGCAATGCTGAGAGCACTCGCCTCCCAACAATGTGGCCCGGGTTCGATTCCCGTAGTTGACACCATATGCGGGTTGAGTTTATTGTTGGTCCTCGTCCCTGCTCCGAGGGGTTTTCTCTGGATACTCCGGTTTTCCTCCCTCCACAAAAACCAACGTTTCTAAATTCGACCTGGAAACAGTGGATGAATAGCCACTCCTGTGGATGTGCCACTGAAATTCCCATTTTTTTACGTTCGACTGTTCATTGTTTGATAAATGAATCATGTGACTTCTGGTTCGTCGACTGCACTGAAACGCGATTGCAAAACCAAGACCAAGACGCGCGTAGTCTAGTGCTTGGCAACTAAAGCAATGTCTGGGGAGGAGTGGCTCCAGTTTCTTGGTCCTCCCGTATATCATAAGCTGCTTCTGTCTATCTAACCCTCCCCTCCCCCCTCCTCAAATCCTTCCCCCTTGTAGTCATTTCACTTTACAGAAAATGGACCGGCCTCTTGTGAAAACACTTTAAAATGTCTTTATTTGTCTTTTTGCAGGGTGGTGTGGTTATTGTGGACAGTCCAGGGATCGGTGACGAAGCGAATGTTAGTAAGATTGTCTTAGAGTATATGCCACAAGCCTTCACCTTCATCTATGTAATAAACAGTCCAAATGCTGGAGGATTACAAGAGGACAGGGTAAGTTAGCCGGTATATTCACACATACGTTGTTAATAATACCCATCGTGGAAGTTCTCCTCGTAGCTTTCATTTGAATGGTCACACCTTAGGACTTCATCCATAGGCTCAAAAGTTAGAACCATCTTGTACAACTTAATAAACAGCACCGCAGCAAAGTACTGCTCAGCAGCTTTCATTTAAAAGGTCACACTTTAGGATTTCATCCACAGACTCGAAAGTTAGAACCACCTTGTACAGCATAATAAACAGCACCACAGGAAAGTACTGCTCAGTGACTTTCATTTGAATGGTCACACTTTCGGAATTCTTCCCATTAACAGACTCAAAGATGAAACTACATAATAAACAGCATAACAAACACCACCACAAGAAAGTACTGCTCAGTAGCTTTCATCAGGAATGGTTTACAAAATATCTGATCAAAATACGGAAACTTTTAAATAAACACAACATTTTATATAAACGTAGCTATTAACACAAAATATTTATGCTTAAACCTGCAATTGTTCTGTTAAGTTAGCAAATGTGGAAAGAGTTTTCTTTGCTTCCTCTTAGCTACTGCGTATCGTCAGAGAATGGAAAGCAATTTACCAAAGAGAAGAGCACAGAGGAATCACTGCTGAGTCTGCTTTGTTTGTTTGCAACAAGTGGGATGAAGTAGAAAGACAGACAAGTCAGACTGAAAGAGAAAATCTCTATAAGAACACCGTGACAAAACTCAAAGAGATAATTCCTGACCTCGATGAAAAAGCTCAGGTGATTTCAATGTCGGTGTTCAATGCAGCCAAGGTGCATAAGAAGTTTGACGTATTGAATGATGATCTGTACTGTTTGGTTAATGGAATACAACGCCTCCTCCCCCTCTGCGTTGATAGAAAAACAGAATTTTTCTACAAGTAAGTCCCCTTTTAGAACCTTTATGTGTCTTATTTTATTACGTAGATATGTTGAAAAAGGGTTAAATATTCACTTGCTTAGTGCCGGTTTAAACTACCAACGCTTAAACAGCTTTCTGTTGAATGAATATGAATATATGAAACATGTACTTTGAAGTGCGGATGAAAGATTAAATAGAAGAAAGATCCTCGCAGTTGGTACGCAACTTAAGCAGTTGCGAAAAGAAAGGCTTAAAAAAATTCAGGCGTGAACGTGAATCGAACCCATGACCTCTGCGATGCCGGTGCATCGCAGCGAGTTGAACACAATCATTAATGCATTTTGAAACTTGGTTTGATGTCAGTTGCTTCCTAGACCATGATTTATTCGACTCAGCCCCTATCAGGATTTAGCTTGTAAAGGAAGGAGGGGTCCTCCGTCCCTTCCAGACATCATCAGAATACGCCCAATATAATATTTTCCTTCCGTCGTGTGGAATTCTTTACCTGTTTAAAACACCCTCTGTTAATGGTTCATTACTGGGTACTGGGTAGTTTAAAATAAGCAAAGACTTCAGTTACTTTATTTTATTTTATTTTAAGTTATCTTAAGAATTAGTTAACGAATCAATAATTAGCTATGAATCGCTTTTGCAATACTGTATTTGTTATAGTCATGCAAATAAAGCTTGTTGTTGTTGTTGTTGTTGGGTAGCTCTCGAGGGATACCGTCAATTATTCTAGTTCTTTATGCCTCGTTGCCAAGTTACGTGCTACTCAAATTCGGTTTACCTTCCGCATTGCCTTCCTCACTGTCTTGCGATCTCCTGTCTCCTGGCTAAATTTTACCTCCCATATCTTAATTCCGCTAAGGCAGTGAGTGGTGTTTTGGCAGTGAAGATGGTTTACTATCTTAAATTTGATAAAACACCTGATAACTTCCTAACCAAGTCATGTAATTTACATGTAATTTTGATATTTTAATATATATTCACTGCTTTTTATATTTAAACAGCTGGATTAGTGGACATCTCACCAAATTTTCAGATCAAGTAAAAGCAGAAATGAAAAATGCACAGCGAAATCAAGAGGAGCGGCACAAGGCCCGCGAAGAAATCCAAGTGAAACTCCAGAAGCTCAGGCAGGGCATTACCATCCGGGAGATAGAAGAAGCGTTCTCCGATCACGTGAAAAACATTTCTAGGCATGTGACATTGTACTTGCAATCGGATGACGTAAGACGCACGTTTTGTACGTGGACAGAAAAGGATCTACCCCAGATTGAAGACCGTCATAAAGGGAATTTGGTAAAATTAAAGGAGAAGTACAACAAGTGCATCGAACAACGTTTGCAATCATTTCTGCAAAAGCTTGAAAACAAAGAGAAGCTCTTCTCGACTGCCCACTCTGATCTCGAGGCACGTTTTCATCGCGGCTTTTTCGATTTCGAGAAAGATATTCGTGAAATCGATCGAGTTCTTGTTGGTGAATCGATGGATGAGTTCATGCCGTTTGAGGTCCATCCTGGAAAATTGCGTCCTCCGCTCGATCCCAGAGTAAAGAAATTCCTGGTTGTGTCGCTGGTTGCCTTCATGCCTGTTTTGTTCCCCATCGGCATCGCTGCAGGAGTACTTTCCGCACCTGTGTTCGGGTATTTCGCCGTTGAAAAACACCTCAAAGAGAAGAACCTAAAAGAAAATTCTTGTCAAGCCCTAAAAGAACTATCAGGAGAATTCCTTCAGGAATTCATAGAGCATGAAGTTTTCAATCATGTTTTGCAAGAATTCACAGAGGAAAAGAACCGAATTGACAGCATAAAGAGATGCCACAAGGAGCTGATTGCCAAATACGAGCAGAGGTGTAAGCATCTCACCAGAAGTGAAGACGAAGAATCAGAAAAAGCGATTATGGAATCGCACGATCCTTTGCACAAGAGGCTTGAAGAGATCCACAAGGAACTGATGTTTGATGCCATCCAGCATGGAATCCAGGTCATGTATCCGTCCTGCCAAATTAACAAAGAGAGACTTTGCGAAGAGAAAGATCCAATTGGCGAGGGTTCCTTTGGCATTGTATTTAAAGGAAAATACACTCCTCCCGGACATGGCGGTAAAAAAGTGGCTGTGAAAAGGCTGAAAAACCCTCCGGAACCATCCAACGTTGCTTCCTTCCTTGGAGAGGCAGCCATGTTTATGTAAGTTTACGTGTTTTTCTCTTTTAAATTACTGGACAAGCCTTCAGTTGGCTGTGCCCAGTCGCCATGGAGAGTCAATTTATGCAGCATTATGCATATCAACGTAAACAACATTTCTAGCAGTTTGCATCAAACGGTGACCAAATGGTGAATAAGTTGCTTCTTTTAATGTCTTGCTTGTCAATTGAAGTGCACGTACTTTATCGCAAGTGAAATTCAGTGTATACGAGTAGTGTTGTTACCGCTCGAGTCGAGTTTAGACTTAATTCTTGGCCGGGATTTACATGTAAAATAAGCTAATCTGTAAACAGGTAACTCTCCAGTCTCTTTCACATCAAATTAGGCCAAAAATATGGCGTTTTCGCGTCAAAGCAAGTCAAACAAAGCTACTGAGCAGTACTTTCCTCTGGTGCTGTTTATTATACCGTACACGGTGGTTCTAACTTTTGATTCTGTTGATGAAATCCTGAAGTGTGGCAATTCAATGTGATGTTGTTTATGCTGTACAAGGTGGCCCTAACGCATTCACCAGCAGTGATTTCCTATAGTATTATGTGGCAACATAGGCATTTTTACTTTTGAACTCTATCGCTCGAGTAAACTAAAAGTTAATGAGATAATCCCCCTTTCCAGGCAACTGAAACACAAGTACATTGTGGCCTTCTATGGAGTGGTCATGGAGGTTCACAAGCACAGTCTAAGTTCCTTGGGCTTGGTTTTCAAATTGTGTACTGACAGTCTCAAGAACTACATATTCAAGAACGAAAAACGTATTCCTTGGAAAACGAAGAAAGCGGCGGCCCTCACTTTCCAGTGGAGCAAGCAGATTTTGGATGCCCTTGAATTCATCCACAGCAAGGAAATCGTTCACCGGGATCTCAAGCTGGACAACGTTTTGGTGAGTGAACCAGCTCATTATTGCGTATTGAGAGAGCGCCTTAGAGCGGTTTTCAGTTCAGTGTCGAAAGTTGTTTCGCGTTTGCTTTGGTTTACCATACGCTCTTTGATTGGCTAAGAAAATTCACGCCGCTTTTTCAGCCAATGAGAAACAAAACTAAAACCAATCGTGACTTGCTCGCACGCGTTTTACCAGCGCTTGCGCTATTTTTCCTCGTCGGTTACATGCATTTGTTTCGGATTTTGATTGGTCCGCTGTGCTGTTTACGTCTGTTATGATTGGTCAGAAGAATAACTTTGGTTTTGTTATTACGACACTAAATGGAAAATCGCTCTAATGGGAATATTACCATGATGCTTTAAGGTACAAGGTACACTCGAGCCTTTGGTGATTACAGTAAAATATCCAATCATTGCATCTTGGCGGTTAAAACCATTAATGTTAAAAGACGGTAATGAAGTTCAAGTTTTATTATCCTTACGTATTTTTCGGTTGTAAGTTAAAATTTCGTTAATTTAACTCTTGAGGTTACACCTATGCTTTAAGGTTAAGGGTAAACATTTCGTGATTTATGGACCGAGCTTATAATTCCACATTATCTCGTGGTTTAAAGTGTGAGACCTCGAGAGCTCGAGTGTTGCAGGAACAAACATTCGAGCTATCGTTCTACTTTTTGAATTTCACCATGTATTCAGTTTGAAAGTTAGCCCCCAACCGTTAGATTTGGGTTGCTTCCACCAATCAACCTGATTAAGGGATTCCGCCATCAGTTATAGCGAATCTTGAAGACTGTACCACTTTAATGCATGCAACATGCTCACAGATTTGTGATTCAGCCAAGTTGTAAATTTGATTCTCAAGAAACAAGTCAGGTAATGTCATCATTGTACAATCTACATTGCCCCTTTAACACGCTCTTACAAGTATAGGTTTCTTAGCTTTTGAAAGGCAGATATTTAACCCTTTTACACCCAAAACGGAGCCCTGTGGTTCTGTATGGATGAATATGTACCAGAGTTCAATTCTTCATAACAGGGCGGACCATTCTAAGAAAAACTCTTCAGCACTACTTTTCTCAGTAAAGTGTTGTTCGTTGTTCAGTTATTTACAAAATGAGTTTGGTTTAATTCGCCAACTGCTGACTCCGAGTTGTTTGTCGAAAAAATCATTTACAGGTTTCAAACAATGAACACGTCAAAGTAGCCGACTTGGGCCTGGCGAAGCTCAAAAGCAGGATAACGGGAACTATATGTGGTTCCCTGCTGTACATGGCGCCTGAGGTACGTCAAGGCGAAGCCTACGATTCAAAGGCGGACATGTACAGCTTCGGGTTAATGATGTGGGAAATGTGGTTTGGTGAAAGAGCGCCTCGCATACTAAGCTCCCTGAGCAAAGACAGAGTGTCAAGACGAATAGAAGACAAGGGGAATGGCTACGAGTGGTGCAACACTCCACCAGCAAACTGGATCGAGTTGATGGCGTCTTCTTGGGATTCTGATCCTTGTTTGAGGCGAACGGCGAAGGAAAGTGGAAATCTCATTAAGGAAATTATAGCTGATTATGCGAAGTAGGGTAAAGACCCTTTTTGTGTACGACAATTAAACAATCGCAAAACCCTATAGACTCTTTGTTTCTGAATTTTACGGTCACGTTTGATTGGCTGTTTGTCGATATAAGCTCAGTGACTTGTACCCAGTCGATTCTTGAATCGTGCATTTCCTGTATAACTGACGAAAGTAATTCCTGAGCTCAACTATTCTAGTGCCATTCAGAGATGCCAAACTCTAGAGATCTAAAATCTGGAGAGTTTTTTTTCTATACTTAAGATATATCTTAACTTATATGAGGGCTCTGTATATCAAGCCCCAAATTCTTATGAATATCCCATGTGTTTCACCTTTATTGCTCAGCTTTTATTGAAATTTTTACGTAAGTTAAATTTGAACTCGTGCAGCCGCTGCTCACGATAAGCATGAGGGAATGTTGTCTTATTAACAATTCAATAAGGAAGATGGCCTTAAGTCATCTTATTAGCAATGACTGCAAAAATTGTTTCTTAAGTCCATCATAAGGCTTAGATACATATTTTTACCAATTTTTCGCATACGATCAAATTATATTTTTATTTGCATGAAGACATTAATATATACCGTATGTTAACGATAGCTTAAGGGGATTTATTGTTTTATAGTTTTAGCCTTATCTCTATTTTCTTAGTTTTTAAGCTGTAGTGTCCACACGGTTAGCGGTTTGTGTAGCTGTTAAAGTTCCCGACGTCATTATTATTATTATTATTATTATTATTATTATTATTATTATTATTATTATTATTATTATTATTATTATTATTATTATTATATATAAATGATAACGGAGGCGTGAGAATTGGCCAAAATTTTAACTGTTTGTTGGGAAATGGTACGTTGTTTTACTAGTAACTGAGAAACGTTGAGGAAACTGTTAGCTGAGATGCCTAAACTTTGCCTGTTTATAGTGTAAAATTTCACTTGGAAATAACTTGTCGAAAAAATGTGTGGTTAATGCCTGTTGAATAATTTGCTAACGAAGATGGCTCCTAGCCCCTAGCCCCTCTCTAGAAGTCGTGAGGTCTACACAAGGCGATAAACGTTTGTTAAGTCTTGAAAGAGTTTGAAACCACTCGTAATGTGAAGCCTGGTACGTCCCTTTCCAATTCAAGAAGCTACAAGAGATCCGGCAACGAAGATTTTTCAGAACAGTTTATCTGTGGGTCGTTTGTTCCTCTGCGTTCAAAAGAGAATCCAGTACTCCTGCATGTAAAGACCCTTGTCTAATTAGCTGGCAACCGTTAAAACAAGTTTTGTATGGGAATTGTTTTAATTTAGACTATTTTGCTGTGAACATTTCGCAAAAATCACAGCAGCAAGCATTTTTTCGGCAGTTTATCATTTGTTTCGTTGTCTACCTTGAGTGAACTGTTTTTTCTCTACTTTATCAGTTTCTCGATTAAACGCCTCAGCAGCTTATTATAAGGACACGGTGTTAAGCGTCTAACGTTATAATCGCGAGTGGTTCGAGTCCTCTTCCCTGAAATTCTCTTTTGTTGTTGCTGTTTGTTTTTTACTCCGCCAAGGGGTTCCGTTGTTACAAAGGGGGAATTTTATATATATATATATTTTTTTTTTGGGGGGGGGGGGGGGGGGTACTCCCCGATACATGCTCGCTTTTTAGGTGGTTTACAACAAATCCCTAGAGATCCAAAAGACAATGGTGTGGCAGCCATGTTGGATGACAAAACCATCCAACATGGCCGCCATATCGTCTTTTTGGGTCTTTAGGGATTGGTTGAAAACCACCTATAGGTATGTTCGGCGCCACAGGGTATATGGTTTTTGAGCCATTTTGGTCCGAAAGAGGGTATAGATTTTAACTATTTTGGTCTGGAAACGAGTATGGATTCTAGAGACCAGGTCTGAAAATAGGTATGAATTTTGGAGGCCCAAAAAAGGTACCATATACTTTTTTACAATAACTGTCCAAATTCCCGCGCGCTGATTGGTTCGTAGCTATTGTCTATAAGAGTACAGAAATAAAAATGACGTCAGATGTAACGCGCGCGCTTTCTCAACGAAAAAAAACAGCCAATTCCACTCGTACTTTTTCCATGTTATTGTAAAAAACAAATCGACGGCAGTTTTCTATGGTCTATACTCTTATAGACCATAAAATGACGCCATAAAATGTCCAAAACTTGGCAGTGAAACCACTCGCCTGCGGCTCGTGGTTTCACTTGAGTTTTGAACATTTTTTGACGTCATTTTATGGTCTATAAGAGTATAGACCATAGAAAACTGCCGTCGATTTGTTAAACATATTTTGGTCTAAAATAGGGTCAGAGTCGAGTCTGGAGAACCGTGCCGCACATCTCTACTAAATATTCAGAGGAGTATGAATGTCCCCCCGGAATATGTTATATGTTGGTTAAGTCCCATTCTAGGGGATGGTAACTACATCGTGTTTCTTCCTTCCGTCCCAACCTGGTTAGCGGAACACTCCACAAGTTAACATGTATCCATTTTTACCCATTTTATCTGCTGAATAGCTATAGAGATTTAACCACTACTCACGTTGTCCAACTGTTTGATAGCGTCGTACGCAGACGCTCTTTGGGCTTGTCACGCATTCCTCTCCCACGAAGATAAATTCGTGTTCGTGGGTGATGAATGAGTGACGGCTATACCAAGGCAGGAAGGAGCACATGGCTGAGTGACGCTATGTCATTAGTTCCTGTTAGCTGATAAAGTGCTGAGGGGTTGGGGGTAGGGGTGCGGGTAGATTGGCTAAAACAAGACCCACACAACAAAATCCGACATGTGTCGTCGCTAATCCTAGCCTACGAATACAGCCGCCTCTCTTAGTAGCGGGAGCGAATGAGAGGCGGCTGTATTCGCAGGCTACGCTAATCCCAGCATAGTCATCACTGAGTCATTACTGCTACAAATAAAAGGATAGTCGGATATATCACAAGAGTAGTAACATACTAAACTAGGCCCTCCCTTGACGGAAGGATTAGAAAAGGACGAGTTGATTACTTGTGCGCTGCGAAAGAATACGTGGTGTAGAAAGCACATACGCACACAATGGTGACTTGGAGTACAACAGATCACGCAAATTTCAACTGATTAATTTGAATACTTTGTGATTGGCTAACCAAAGTTTATCAAAGGTGAAGGTCATCAGATTTCCTGTCTTAAATTCCACGGAAGAACGAAGTTCTATCTCTCTCTTATTCAGAAGCAAAGCTTAGCTGGCTTAGCTTCATAGACGACTTGATCGATTTCTACAGAAACAAAGAACAATGTTTGTTATTCTTGGTGGTTGAATCGTATTCGGTTTCAATGGTGGTCTTCCAACCTCAAAGACAAGTGGCAGTGATGTCTCTGGAACAGTGACGCTTGCCAGTGCGATCGAGACAACTGAACTATTGAACTGTAAAATGGCGAAGGTAGACAGCAGCCCAAAGCTTGTACGCAAGGAAAGTATTGCAGACCTTGTAGACGATTTGAAGCTTCTACGAGTGTCTGTAGATGGACATAGAGCGGTTTCAGGTATGGAAATGGCTCGAAAAGAAAGGATCAGGGAGCTGAAAAAAGCAAATGGAACTCTAAGTGAGGTATGCTAAAATAACGTAACTGAAATTACTGCATGGCTTGCCTTTAGAGTGCAGAGTCTCGATCGTTCTTTTGTTGAGTAATAATCAAGCTCAGTTGAGGTTTTCTAAATGGGGCTACATGTACATACAGAGTGGCGATGGATGATCATATATGGCGGTTTTAAGTTGTGTACGTGTCAAGGAAAGAAATTGTAGTGTATGCATCCACTCATCCGACACTGACCTGACTGACCGCAATCAAATCCACTGTAAATACTGATTATCTAAGGTAAACTGAGGCCTCTCTATTATACAGTCTGGCGCTTGACGCGGTCACTACAAAATGCAAATTTTTAAAAACATACTTGTTTCACTTTTACTTGTTTTTACCATATCGCAATGTAATGCCACTTTGCAGATGAAAAGTGTTATATCAAGTCTGAAAGCTTCTGAACTTGACTCATAGCGGTAACGCTAAATAGAACGTCCTTTATCTTATATAACTGCTAGGTATAACATTGGGAATCTTTTATCATCCACAACTGATTGTACTCCAGCACAAGGCCATCGATTCAATATTTCCTTTCTCCGGCTTGGTCTTGCTATTGACAAGGGAAAAACTATCGGAATATTCTCGAAAGAACTGAATTAGCAAAACATTGAGACCAAAGGTCACACTAGGGAAAATGTTTATTGAACCAACAGACATGTTTTTCGTTTGTGTGATTAAAGCACAAAAGGTTGTTGTCGCTAATGGAATAAGAATGAAGAAGTAGATGATTTCAAGGAAGTAAGTGATATTGTCACGCAAAGTTTTGAATTTTATATTAAGTAATTAGAAACCTCTAAATGATCAACTCTGGTGCTTTAGATAAGGTGTATCATAAGCATTGTTTCTTAACAACAGCCTACTGTCAGTCCAACAATAGACTATTACATTAGGAGACTCAAGAGCTAACGTTTCACGCAATTGTGGGTTGTGAAATGTCCTGTTTTACTGCGCATGTTTGAAGCGGGCTTGGTACAAACGTCGCGATTTACATGGTAGGCACTTCATGTGACAAGCGATGTTTTTTTTTTCCTTAGGGATATGAAAGAATCTTACAAGATCTGAAGGAAATTCGGGATCGACGACGTATATTGAAGAACTATTATCAAAAAATAAAGGAGGCACTTCGAGAAACGCAAGCGATACGTCCACCGGAAGGTTTTCTTGATGGGGCTGAAGAATGTATTGAAGATCTTAAAAGCAAGAGGTACCCTGTGCTCAAAGCTGGTAAGGTTCTTCACAGTAACGATATGTATGTTGATCTTTTGATCTGTGGATAGGATCTTTTAAACAAGACCACAGGAAAGTAATGCTCAACTGCTTTCATTTGAATTGTGACGTGTACACTTTGTGATTTCATTCACAGACTCAAAAGTGGTTTCTCCACATAATGGGTTACCATAGCAACAGTGTGATCTGTTTAAAACACCCATAATCGTTCTTTTAAGTTGTTATAACTCAAAAACGAGCTCAGTAACCCCCATTTTTTTATAATGCATGCTTAGATACAATATTGTTTGCAAAGTTTAAAAAAAAAATCTTCCAGAGGGGTTCGGGCCGCCATAAATTTTCGAAAATTTAGAAGTATGGGGGCAAGATAGGATAATTTATTCTTTGATATTAGGGGTGAAAGGGTTAACTTTATAATTTTAACAGGAGAGACCAGTGCAGGGAAGAGCAGCCTAATAAACCTGTTGTTAAATGACCAAGTCATGCCGACCTGCATCATGCAAAACACTTTGACCATCTGCGAGATTTCCTACGGAACAAAGAAAGAAGCGGTGATACATTTTGCCAAACGAGGAAAAACGCCAATCAAACTCAAGGAAAGCAAATTTGACAAGATGAGGGAGTTCATTGAGAAACCCACTGATGATGAACACTGGTGTGAAAGGATTGAAATTAAAATACCCAACCCATTGTTGGAGGTATGGATTAAACTCTGACGTATCTGTTCCTTTCTTTCCTTTCTGTTCCTTTGACAATAACAAATGAGTCACGTGTTTTCCGATCTCATGCTCAGAGTCCTCAGGCTCTTTGGCCAGCGGTCGGTCGCCAGCAGAGAGACTAAAGAATTCAAAAATATTTAAATTTTTTGACCGGCTGCTCCATAACGGCTTGCAAGTCTCTCCTGGCGACCAACCGCTGTCCAAAGAGCCCGAGGGCTCTGGGTACGAGATTGCGTGTCTTCCGGTACACTGGTAGCAAAAACGAACATACCCCATGATGCAACGCAACTAACTTGTCACTCAATTTGTCAGTGGAGGGGGGACTCACTTCGCCTACAGACACAGGAAAACAGAAAAATAATATCTGGCGTGGTTATAGTGAACCCATAAGGATACAAAAACTAGTGTATAAAAAAACCCAGAACAACAAAACAGTTAAAAACAACAAGTTAATTGACGATCGAAGATGCGAGCCACGTTGCACTTGACGCATATGGATTTCCATGAGCGAGGATTATCGCACTCCTGTGGTTGTAAAGGAGGATTTTACAGTTTGCCCTACCGCGTTCGGGCCCGAACAGGAACTATCAACGTTAAGGGTAACCCACTTTTCTTCTTGTAGGGTGGTGTGGTAATTGTGGACAGTCCAGGAATCGGTGACTCAGAGCATGTTAGCAAGATTGTTTTAGAGTATATGCCACAAGCCTTTGCCTTCATCTATGTAATAAACAGTCCAAATGCTGGAGGATTACAAGAGGACAGGGTAAGTTAGCCGGTATATTCACACATAAACTGTTAATAATACCCATGATTGAAGTACTGCTCAGTAGCTTTCACTTGAATAGTCATACTATAGGATTTCATACACAGACTCAAACGTTAGAACCACCTTGTACAGCATAATGAACAGCACCACAGGAAAGTACTGCTCAGTAGCGTTCATTTGAATAGTCACACTTTAGGACTTCATCCACAGACTTAAAAGCTAGAACCACCTTGTACAGCATAATGAACAGCACAACAGGAAAGTACTGCTCAGTAGCTTTCAAAGACTCCAAAGTTAAAACCACTTTAGTGTACAGCATTTCCATAACACCACATGGAAGTACTGTAGGTAGTTCCAGTTCGTATAGTATCTGATCACAACCACAAAAAATTACTACTTAATGGAGCCTTCAGTTGAATAGTCACCCTTTTATAGTGTAGGCTGTGACCAGGCTCCCAAGTGGGGTATAGGGCGAAGAGAAAAACCGGCGAGCGGAGCGAGCCGTGCTCGTTCGGAGGTCCCTTTCTTTCTCGCTCCCAGACCGAGCTCTTCGCCCTATACCCCACTTGGGAGCCTGTTCAAAGGTTATTATGGTAGCCAATAGAGGACCTCTCTTGGGTATAATAAAGTTTTGAGTTCTGCTCTTCGGATTTATGAACTTTTACTTTCTCAGTTAATTTCAGTGATAGCAGTTGTGTATTACTACTTTTATTGGTGATAGCGTTGTTTGTTATGCTGTACAAGGCAAGCAATTTTTACCTCTGATTTTGTGGAGATGGATGGGCCATTTCCGAGTTGCTTTTATTTTGAAAATTAGTTTTCATTCACATGCAAACAAACTAATTTTCAATGAAAAGCTTTGCACTTAGCCTCGTTTTCATAATGAGGTTCACAGCAACTCGGAAACGGCCTGTTGCCAAATGTAAAAAATATTTCTCCAGCTTCTGCGTATCGTGAGGGAGTGGATAAAGCTTTACCAAGGAGAGAAACGTGGAGGAATTACTGCTGAGTCTGCTCTGTTTGTTTGCAACAAGTGGGACGAAGTAGAAAGACACACAAGCCAGACCGAGAGAGGAAACCTCATTAAAGATATCACTACCAAATTGAAAAAGAAAGTCCCTGACCTCAATGAAAAAGCCCAAGTGGTTAGAATGTCAGTATCTACCGCAGCCCACGTGCATCGGAAGTTTAACGTGATGAGCGACGATCTAAGCATTCTGATTGGAGGAATACAACGCCTTCTCTCCCTTTGCCTCGAAAGAAAAACAGAATTTTCCTACAGGTATTTGAGTTGTGTATTAGGTCTGTTTTTGATTCCCAACGGTGATGGTAAAAAGGGTTAAATATTAACGAATGGGCAAGACGGTTAATTGAAAATGTGAGCTTCTTCGGCGATCTTGAGGAAAAAAAACTTTTCTAACTTAACTTGACTATCACAACGCTGAAATTTAAAACATTCGATGCAAAGTGGAAACGCTAATTAATTTAGTATTCGAATTGAGATACAAATGAACAGGTGCAAGGCTAGAAAGCTTTACAAACGGGTTATCCTAACAGCAGACCTTCACCTCTTGTAGGCTCTATCATGTTCACTGGACCAAGATAATCACAGCTCCGTTGTTGTTTGTATCTAAGCGCATTGTTTTGTTGTTCGCTCTTTTGTCCTCTCGACCAATCGTGAGCGAGACTTTGCAAGCGATAAAGGTCGCCCCAGTCCCGAGCGGGCACTGAGCAGCTCAGTAAAACAAACACTACGCAGGAATTTATTTGTCTTTCCCGTTCGTGGGGAGAGCCATCTACGAAGGAGTGTTATTACTTACATAGGAAGGTTGAACCATCGTTAGGGTACCCCACCCTCTCTTCTCTCCCTTCGCAAATGAGAAGTTGTTCTAGTATACTCGAATATCAATTGAGTTTACTGGAATTTGCAATTGTTTTCATGATGTTAGTAGCCTGCAAATACGGCCACGCCTTATCACCTGTTGCTCTCTCTCTTTTATATGGTTTTACTGTGCTTAAGGAAAATGCCAGCTGCTGAGTTGATGTGAACTCCAGATTTGATGGGCGATTCGAAAGCTATGAAAAAAGTAAAACAAAATGTGCCGTAGCTTCTAGCTTACTAGAATGTAAGCTAATTGGGGACACCTAACTACTTTGCACTATAAAATATACATACGATCGATCAATACTGCCATACAAGTTCAAGACAGTGCCAATTAACAGCCTTCCATTCAATATAGTTTCAGTCCAATCACGCCTCATTCTCTGTGTTTGGGTAGACTTCTGGTAATTTCCTAGCCTGCGTGGCAGACGCTAGAAAGAGGAAGATAGAAGGGGAATGGGGCGCGATGCGCGAGGAAGAGGGGCGCCAGCTTCCCCTTTTCTCCTTCCCTTTTATAAACAGGCTAGTAATTTAAGGTATAGAATATCTAATTTTTTTTTTTTTTTTTTTTTTTTTTACTGTTTTAATATTACAACAGCTGGATTAGTGGCCATCTCACCAGCATGTCGGATCGAGTGAAAGCTGAATTGAAAAATGCGAGAAGAAGCCGAGAAGAGCGGCTACAGGCACGAGAAGAAGGTAGAGTGAAACTCGAGAAACTCAAACACGGAAATCCCATCCGAGAGATTGAGGAAGCATTCTCCGATCACGTGAAACGCATTTCTGAACGCGTGACATCCTACTTGCGATCGGATGACGTAAGAAGTGCGTTCTGCACGTGGACAGAAAAGGATCTGCCCCAGATTGAGGAAGGTCGTAAAGGGAATTTAGTAAAATTAAAGGAGACGTACAACGCGTGCATTGAACAACGTTTGCAATCATTTCTTCAAAAGCTTAATACCAAAGAGAAGCTCTTCACGACTGCCCACTCTGATCTCGAGGCGCGTTTTCATCGCGGTTTTTTCGATTTCGAGAAAGATATTCGTGAAATCGATCGAGTTCTTGTTGGTGAATCGATGGATGAAATCATACTTTTCGAGGTTCATCCTGGGAAATTGCGACCCCCACTGGATCCCAGATTGAAGAAATTCCTGGTTGTGTCGCTCCTTGCCTTCTTGCCTGTTTTGTTTCCCATTGGCTTGGCTGCAGGGATGCTCGCTGCTCCACCTGTGTTCGGGTATTTAGTGGTTGAAAAACACCTCAAAGAAAGGAATCTGAGGAACAATTCTTGTCAAGCCCTGACAGAACTATCAACTGATTTCCTCCAGGCATTCATAGAGAACGGAGTTGTCAATCATGTTTCGCAAGAATTCACAGAGGAAAAGAACCGAATTGGCAGCATAAAGAGATGCCACAAGGAGTTGATTGCCAAATACGAGCAGAAGTGTATGGATCTCACGAAAAGCGAAGATGAAGAATCAGAAAAAAGGATTGTGGAATCGCATGCTCCTTTGTACAAGAAGCTTGTGGATACGCACGAGAAATTAATGTTTGATGCGATCCAGCATGGGATTCAGGTCATCTACCCACCCTGCCAAATTGATAGCAAGAGGTTTCGCTGCCGAAAGGACGATTACCTTGGAAGAGGGGCTTATGGCACAGTCTTTAAAGGCAAATACGCCCCTCCCGGACATGGCTGGAAAGATGTGGCTGTCAAAAAGCTGAGAAAAGATTTGAATCCGTCCAACGTTGCACCCTTCCTTGGAGAGGCAGCCATGTTAAAGTAAGTGATCGTATCAGTTTTCCCTTTAGTTATATAAGTTACCGAGCAACAACCAAGACTTCAGTTAGTTGTATAGGATCGATTACCAGCCGCTGTTCGGGAAAAGAGCCCGCCACTCAGCCCCGAAAGCCGATCCCGAGGGAGCGACGGAAATCGAGCATATTAGTTGTAGTCTGGCTTAAAAAGCCCTTGTAGGCCCTGGCTTGACGGAAATGCAGCGTTCTCTCAGTGGTAAAGTGGGCTCCAAATTACTCTTTTTTATTTGCGCCGTTCAATGTTTTGCAATCTTTTGTTTATCAAAGTGGATGCAATGTATTGCAAGTGAAAGCAATTAAACGCAAGAAGTGGTTTTGCCACTCAGGTCGATGTCTTCGTTTGATAGGAGATTTACATTAAAAGTATACACAAACATGTAGCACAGGAAGAGGAGTTAGTGTGGATGCTGCTAACGGAATGGATTTATTAAGTTATCGAGAATTAGCTCCTTCCGTATTCTATCCTATCCTATTCTTGCTTTCCGAACTGTTTTTGCTAACTAACACAATCGGGCCATTTTCATGTAGTCGCTCATTCAAGTCAATTGTGCCAAAACTCCTTGACTGCGAGCAGTCCCTTATTTTTCTCTGGGATAACAAAGCGAGTGAACCACACTGTGCGCCCAAAAATTGTTTCCCACGAGAAAACGCGAGGTGCAGAGGGTAGCACCTCGCACCTCGCGTCTTCTCGCGGGAAACAATTTTCGCGCGCACACGCGTGGTTCGCCGGCTTGCTTTACTATCCTTTAGAAATATAAGGGATTGTTCGAAGTCTACAAATCTCCAGTGCCTCAATCGAAAATTAGGTCCGAAGTATGTCGTGGGGGCTTTGGAGAGCAATTGAAAACATAGCGCGCTGAGTGGTGCTGTCTACAATTATGCGTTGCCTGAAGGTGGCTGGATAAATTTAAGGTGTCTGTAGATAAATTCGACAGTCTGTTCGTTCAAATGTGAGCAGCTGAACAGTGCTCTTCTGTAGTGATCTTTATTTCTCAGTATGTGGCAATATAATATGAGTAAGTTATGAATAAGCTTTGAGCTCGGTCCGCGCTGAATTAGGACGGTGCCCACTAATAAAGAAGTATTTTTGTTTGGTTTGTGACTATGCAGGAAAAGCAGATCTTATCAAGGGCTATTGAAATCCAAAAACAAAATTGGGGGTAACCACGCCGGCATTTTTTGGAGATGATCAAACAATAATTATTCTGAAAAACAGTAAAATACAAAGCAAAGTATGGCGTTTTTTTTTTCCAAATTGAAGCTTTATTATCTTTGAAAAATGAATGGTAACCCTTAATTTTCTTTCTGGATACCAAAAGCTCAGCTTTCTCCGCATAGTTTTAAACAGGGCAAAAATATCACTGCATTAGTAGGCACCACCCATAGGAAACCCAAGTATCTCGAGATGCACAGATGGTATGCGTAGTAACAAAAGTGGGCACCGTCCTTAAGGCAAAAGCTTAAGACGATATTCCCTTTACAGACAACTGGAGCACAAGCACATTGTGGCGTTCTATGGAGTGGTCATGGAGTTTCACAAGCACAGTCTAAGTTCCTTGGGATTGGTTTTCGAATTGTGTACTGACAGTCTCAAGAACTACATATTCAAGGACGAAAAACATATTCCTTGGAAAACGAAGAAAGCGGCGGCCCTCACTTTCCAGTGGAGCAAGCAGATTCTGGATGCCCTTGAATTCATCCACAGCAAGGAAATCGTTCACCGGGATCTCAAGCTGGACAACGTTTTGGTGAGTGAACTAGGTATAGTACATACTATTGACGAAAGAAAATGTGATGGTTTTTAGGGATTCGCTCCGAAGGTTTAAGTTCAGAAATGTATAGTAGTTTGAAATGCAATCAATGGATTTTGGGGGTTAGAAACGATAAAAATTACCCGTGTTTCTTCGTTGAAGGCTAAAACTTCATCAAGCTGACACTTATCGTTTAATCTTGGCGTTAAAAATTACCTCTGTTATCGGTTTAGGTATATCATTTCTACAATATTCCATAGTTTAACAAGAAACAACTCAAGGGCAATTAGAAACAAAAGTTCCAGTGGTCATCACTCTTATTTCGAATAAATCCGCGCCTCTAGGTTCCGTTCACACTAATGTGTTTTCAAAAGTCTCCTTTATTGTATCGTTTTCACCTGTTCACACTAAAACGACTTGGACCTCAGTGCGGTTGTGCGCGTGTAGATGCTCGTCTTTGGACTTGGACTGGAACCGATGTCGGGTGACGCTATTTTCGTCATCTTTGTCAAAAGCCTCGTTTTCACCTGTGGACACTAAAAACAAAGTTTTTTCTAAAGTCTCCGCTATTGAAATCGTTTTCGATAACCTCCGTTTTCATCGGCGTTTTCGATCGTTTCAGTGTGGACTGAAAAGGTATCAGGAAGTATGCGTTTTCAAACGAAAACACATCAGTGATGACGTGGCCTTAGAGAAATGGGCAGCGCACGAAAATAATCCACAATATTTTCAGAGTTGGGAGGTGTTCAGCCATGAAACTAAATAGGGATTCTGCTATCAGTCATAGAGAATCTTATGTGTTGATTTGTATAGCACTTTTCCTTTGAGTGTCGTAAAAATCGTCCAAAACCAAAGAAATCACTCTGGAAATTCATGAGAGATGTAAACAGCGCAATGAACAAATCAGAACTTGGAGCAAATACATGTAACCGGTGCCAAGAGCGGGAAAACGCGTGCGAGCGAGGCACGATTGGTTTTGGTTTTACTTCTCATTGGCTCATTCACAGAGCGCATTAAAGGCAAACCAAAGCAGTTACCTAATTACTTTCGACACTCAATTGGAAACCGCTCTACAAGGACCGATTTTAACTGTATGCCCTCAAGATGCTTACGATGTGACATGTAAATACAGGACTACATTTAAACCAGAACTACCGACAGATAGTCTGGGGTTTCATTTGCAAATTTAAATTTGAATCACTCGAAACATTTAATAGTACCGTAGATGTGACGTATGATGTTTGCATGCGACAACTCTCTACTATCTAAATTGGCCCTTAAACACACTCTTCCGCTTTTAAAGCCTCATAGTCAAGCCTTTCACACTTTAAGTAAACCTTTGTACTTCCTAACATTTGTATCTATGGATGTAATCCTTAAGAAGGGGCAACCATTAAAATGAAAATAAGTGAGCAGTACTTTCCTACAAGAATGCTTCTTTTCAACTGATTTGCAAAATGAAGTTTCATTTGATTAGCCAGCTGCTAATTTCGAGTTGTTTCACAGATTTCAAGGCGCGAACACATCAAAGTAGCCGATTTGGGTTTGGCCACGTTCAAAAGCAGGATAACAGGAACTGTGTGTGGCACACCACTGTACATGGCACCCGAGGTACATGAAGGCAAAGGCTACGATTCAAAGGCGGACATGTACAGCTTCGGGTTAATCCTGTGGGAAATGTGGTTTGGTGAAAATGCGCCTATCGATCTCAGCTCCCTGAGTCCAAATGGAGTGTCTCGACGATTTCACCGCGAAGGGTCCAACGCTCCACCGGACGGGTGGGTCAAGTTAATGGTGTCTTGTTGGGATTCTAATCCTTTTGTGAGGCGAACAGCAGTGGAAGCTAGAGACCTTATTAAGGAAATTAAACACGATTACATGAAGTAAACCAAAGACCATTTTTAGTTTTTTATTTATTTATTTATTTTTTATTACTATTTTGCCGCACAAAGAAATTACAAGCAAGACACGATAAAATAATTTCAATTAAGTTACTAAGAAAAAGTGGCGAGGAGAACGAAAAGAAACTAGGAAGCTTATGCGTGATTCAGCCTCCCCAATTAAAATAAGTTGACTACAGATAAATAAGTTAATTACATGGCGTAAGGATGTTAAATAGATAAACGTAATAAGCTAGAAGATCACGTGTTATTCATAGTTTTCAATTATTGAATTCTTAAGGGGAAATCTTAAAAGAGCAAATTGATTTAGAGTTGATGATTTCACAATAAAGGGAGTTATAAAATTTGGGTCCTTGGCAAAACACAGAAAATTTCTTAATATTTGTACAACAGTAAGGTACGAAGTAAGGCATGACAGTTTCCAGTTTTCTAGGTGTGAACTGACCTAATTGTAGCAAAGTGGTGTCACTGAATTTTAATATACCTAGTTCTTTAAAGGTTGGATCTGTATGAGCATCAAAGCTAGATTTGTTTATGATTCTAATAACACGTTTTTGTAAAATAACGAAAGACAGTTACTATATTAAAGTGAAGCCGTCTGAACGGTCAGACGAAGCGTTAAACTTTATAGACTTTATGTTGCTAAAATTTCTTTTTTTTTTTCGACTATTTTTTATGGACTGTTAATTAGGAAGCTCAATGATTCGTCCCCAGTATCTCTTAAACACGATGCTTGCACTACAGTGATTACGAATACGATTACGATTGACGATTACGAATCGTTAGGTTGGTGAAAATTAACCACCCTCTAATTAGTTTTGTAAGAAAATGAATGGCAAACTCAAGAAATTTTACCGGCCAGTAGCATACTTCAAAAAAGATTGGAAGCCTCTGGCGAAAGTCAGATGCGCGCCGTCGTTCGGTGACACGTTGGTATTTACTAAAACATGGACTATGGACGAAAATGGCGGGCAATTCAAAATAACGTGGAAAGTTATGTCATTACACGTTACTGGATGACAAACGTTGAGACAAACGTTTTGTCCAAGTGATTGCCTCGTGGAAAAGTTCAAGGGTACATTGATGGCGGACTGAGAATACTTGCTCGCAATAGGTGTAACAATACTGGAGAGACAAATTATGTGATCGCTGTTCGTTATTTAGAGTGTTCAGGATCTTAGTAGGATCACTAGTACTGGTTTTCACTAGCGACGCAAGCACAGACACAAGCGCAAGCACAAGAATGCTTATTTCACCGTGGAAACGGCCTCGACACAACCATAAGCATAAGCGCACTCACAACTGAGCACAAGGATCAAAATTTTTCCTTTTCTTTTGCTTGCGTCGCGCCGGTTTTTACTTGACATAAAGCTTTTATGTTTGTGCTTCTGCCTGCGCCTTTGCTTGCGTCGCTACTGAAAAAGATGATATGTGATTACAGCTGTGTTACTTCAATAAACCACTGGAATAATGAATCGTATTTTGTGTCACTCTCATCTGCCTGTTCCCCATGTAATCTCTGACGATTGCTCACTTTATAACATAAAAAGAGTAATTATTAGCGATGCAATAACAGGTAGCCCAAGCACTATGAGCGTTTATAAGACCTTCGTAACGTGACATTGTAATTTGAGTTCATGTTGAGTTGATGCAATGGCGCAAATTAGAGCGGTTTCCAATTGAGTGTCGTAAAATCAAAACCAAAACCAAATTAATTATTCTGGCCGATCACAACAGATGTAAACTACACAACGAGCCAATCAGAATTCGAAGCAAATACAAGTAACTGGTGCCAAGCGCGGGAAAACACGTGCGGCGAAAACACGATTGCTTTTGGTTGGATTCCCATTGGTTGAGAAAGTGGCGCGAGTTTTGTTAACCAATCACAGAGCGTAGTAAAGTAAAAGCAAAGCAAACGAAATTACTTTGGACACTCAATTGAAAACCGCTCTAATGTGACTAAAGGTGATTTGGCACGAATAACCTCGAGGTAAGGCTTGCTGGCCAGCGGTCGCACCCTAGGAAGGCAGGCTTTCTGCGGGGTGGCCGCTGAGTCGTCAGGGGCATTTACATGTGATTGCTTTTTGCATTGCTTACTTTGCTCGGCTCATCATTGCGGATCAATTCGCTTTATAAGGCTTAGCAGCTGTTAAATTGCTTCGCCCTCTCTGCCCACCCATGTGTTAGGTAAGTGTGGGGTTTGGTAAGTATTCCACTAAGACTTTCAGTGTGACGGTGTCGGGTTGTTGGCGCTCGCATGGTTGCCATGGTTACCTTTTGTGCAACGCTGCCTTTTGCTTGCCAGGCTCTTCTACCCTTAAGACACCTCATCTTTTGTCGATAATATAATGAGAAGGGGATCCCCAGTATAGCCCTTGGGATATGTGAACTTCACTTTTAGAAGTCGTGAAAACGGAAGTCTGTTTCCCAACGCCTGCAAACGTATCAAGGCGCCTGTAAATGCCACTCAGGAAAGTCATACTTGAATATACGATCACTTCCTGTGACGTCAAACCGACCGTGTGCGGATGTCTCGGGAAACCTACTTCCGTTTAGACTATGTCTAAAAACAGATTAAGTAAAATTCACGAATCCCAACGGACGTCCCTAGTTTCCTTCTCTGTCCCCTTTTTTCTCTTGGTTTAAAGGTTTGCATGGGAATCAACGAATACGTTTAGGGCTCAAAATCAAAGTGCATGAATCGAACAAAAATGCCTTACCTTGTCTCCTTGATAGTATCAGCCTTGCAGTTTGTGTTACAGTTTATTTTTGGCTGATTAGGTCTCTTGTAGATCCTACGTCAACTGACAGCATTATCGTTCGCGGTCCTTTGCAGTTTTCACGTCTACTTTATTTTTTGGGGCCGTAGGTCTTTACAGATCCGATATGCTGTGCCTTTTAAGCATGGTTTTGTCCATGCGTTTCAATGTTAAGATGGTTTTGGCCATCTACATTCAGTTGACTTTGCGAGACAGGAATTCGATGCTTTGTCTGCTTTCTCCCTGAGGCACGTGGTGTGGCAACGCGTGATTCGGGGAGCGGGCAGGTTCAAAGTACGAAACTTGATAGGACATGGGTTTTGTTGCATTTTATTTGAGCTGGCTCTGTCGCTGGTCTCATATAGAACTGCTACACCGTGCTGACGAGTTCCAATAAGAACGAAACAGCTGTCCACGGTTGCAGCCCTGTTTTGTCGGTTTCTGTCGGGTTGTTGTCTCGCAAAGTCAACTCTTTCACGTAGTATCAGCCTTGCAGTTTGTGTTACAGTTTATTTTTGGCTGATTAGGTCTCTTGTAGATCCTACGTCAACTGACAGCATTATCGTTCGCGGTCCTTTGCAGTTTTCACGTCTCCTTGATACCTTGTCAGTGTTTGTGTGGCGTATTTTGGCCGTTTCAGTGCGATTCCAGTGGGTTTTAGGTTCGCTGTTTTCCTCTCTATATACCATTGCCAAAACTCAACGTGACACTCAATTTACAATGTCACGTTACAAAGGTCTTATAAACACTCATAGAGCTTGGGCTAACTGCGATGCAATGTAAACCAACCTAAAATTCCATCTGCAATTTATGTAGCACTTCTCTTATACTCTTTAACTCTTAGACTTAGCCTCCCACCCAGACGTTCTTAGGGGTTCGTCACGCGTTCCAGCCCCACGTGGGGCAGGAACGCGTGACGAACCCCTAAGCACGTCTGCGTGGGAGGCTATCTTAGACTACGAGAAGTCCCTATTTTTTCTCTGGGATAACAAAGCGAGCGAACTACGCGCGCGCGAAAATGGCCTCCCGCGAGGAGACGCGAAGTGTGTGCTTCTCTCCGCGCGTGACGTTTGATCGCGGGAAATAATTTTCGGGCGTGCATGCATTGTTCGCTGGCTTAACTCTCCCTTAGAATTATAAGGAACTGATCGTAGTGCTTCAACCGCAAATTAGGCCCAAACTATGTCGTGGAGGCTTTGGCGAGCAAAAAAAGGTTGCGGAAAATTAATTCAATCTCTAAGCTGTTTATGGTTTCTCAGTTTTGTAAATACAGTAATTAATGGCAAACTCAAGAAATTTTACCAGCCAGTGGCATACTTCAAAAATGATTGACAGCCTCAGGCGAAAGTCAGATGCGCGCTGTTGTTCGGTCAGGCATTCTTTTTTGATAAAACGTGGACTATGGAGGAAAATGGCCGGCAATTCAAAATAACCTGGAAAGTTACGTCATTAAGACGTTGGTGGAGACGAAAGTTGAGAGAGGAAAAGATCAACTTTGTTGTTTCCACGTAACTGGAGCGTGGATAAGTTCAAAGGTACATTGATGAGCGGAGTGAGAACATTTGCTTGCAATCTGTGAACGTGGTGAAAACAATATTGTGGAGACAAATTATGTGATTGCAGTTCGTTATTTAGAGTGTTCAGGATCTTAGTAGGATCACTAGTATTCCAAGTAGATATATTAAAGTAAGTAACTTTATTAACGTAGTCAAATACACTTAGCTCATTACAGATTGTAAATGTCGCTAGCTTGCAGGTATTGTCACCAAAAAGAAAAAGAAAATGCGTAAAAAGAAAAACGAAGAGCTAAGAAATAAAATAAAAATTTGCAAAGTATCAAAGTAGCAACAGCAAAACTATGTACAGATAATAATAAATAGTAAAAGATGATATGTGATTACAGCTGTGTTACACCAATAAAGTGCCACTGGAATAATGAATCGTATTTTGTGTGACACTTATCTGCGTGTTCCCCATGTAATCTCTGACGATCGCTCACTTTATAACATAAAAAGAGTAATTATTAGCGATGCAATCACAGGTAGCCCAAGCACTATGAGCGTTATAAGACCTGTGTAATTTGACGTTGTTACTTGAGTAAACCTCGAGAAAATGCTTGCTGGCCAGCGGTTGCACCCTAAGCGGACAGGCTTTCTGCGGGGTGGCCGCTGAGTCATCAGGGGCATTTACATGTGCTTGCCTTTTGCATTGCTTGCTTTGCTCAGTTCATCATTGCGGATCAGTTCGCTTTATAAGGCTTTAGCAGCTGTTGGATTGCTTCGCCTTCTCCGCCCACCCATGTGTTAGGAAAGTATGGGGTTTGGTAAGTATTCCACTAAAACTTTCAGGGTGACGGTGTTAAGTGGTTGGCGCACGCATGGTTGCCATGGTTACCTTTAGTTCAACGCTGCCCTTTGCTTGCCAGGCCCTTCCACCCTTACTGCGCCTTTCATTAACATACGGACTCAACCCCAGCTCCTACTTCAACCCCATCTAACGATTTGCGTCAGGAGCCCGTTACCGCCGTCAATCATAATTACGGCGACAACCGGCACTGACCACAAAAATACAGATCTAGAAACCGACGAAGCGGATCGAAATCCGCCAATCACAGCGCACTAATAACATATTCTTTTGACCCCGTTAAGTCAAAGGATTTTGTTTCCTAGAAGGTCCGCTGCAATGATAGACGGCAGTGAAAAGAGTAACGGTTAGTTGAATTTTGAACTTCGGAGTCTGCGGATCCGCATGTTATTGAAAGGCTAAGTAAGAGACCTGCTCACAAGCTCATCTTTTGTCGATAAGTTTAAAGTGTTTGTATGGGAATTTACGAATGCGTTTAGGGCTCGAAATCAAAGTTCATGAATCGAACAAACATGCCTTACCTTGTCTCCATGATACCTTGTCAGTGCTTGTGTGGAGTATTTTGGCCGTTTCAGTGTGATTTCAGCCCGGGGGGGGGGGGGGGTACTTGGGTTAAGTTTTGCTGGGTATGTGCCGCTGGCCTCTCAGAGCCCCTGCCCCATTATAGTCTATTTTGTGGCCAGTTATAGACCCCATCTTAGTCACTTTTTGGGAAAATATAATTTTCGCGATCCCAAATAAGTCACTCTCTATTTATGCATCTACTTTCAAGAAGGGAATGTAACGCGAGGTGATTGTTTCATTTAATAAACAACAACTCTCTGAACTCTTTAACCGAGACCATTGTGAATCCCTACTTAATAGAATTTTCTCACCCCAAAAATCCGAAAATGTGCGACCCCATTCTAGTCAATCCAGTCGTGAAAATGCAACCCCATCCAGCGGCACATCCCCATTAGCCTCTTATAAGGAAGTAACCCCCCCCCCCCCCCCGGGGATTTCAGTGGGTTTTAGGTTCGCTGAACAGTTTTTTCTCTCTCTCTCTATATATATACCATTGCTGTAACTCAACGTGAAACTCAAAGTTACAACGTCACGTTACAAAGGCCTTTAAACGCTCATAGCGTTTGGGCTACCCGTGATGCAATGCAAAACAACGTAAATTTCCAGCGGCTGCAATTTATGTAGCACTTTTCTTATCTCACTATTTTTACCACTATTGATAATAATAATTACCCTTTAAAAGGATTTCGATTTGGAGCTTACTTGTAATGAAAGACTAGCAACACGTTTTACCGAACAAGTAGTGTAACTCACCAACTGCTTGTCTGTTAGATTTTCTAAAAGTCCTTTCCTTCCTCTTTACTCGACAAGTGAGCAAGTCGAAGTGTTTTTCATGGCGATTGCTCAAAACCCAGCCTTGATAAAAATCAGTTGTCCTTCCAGAAATGAACCCTGTAACCTCAAAAACTTCAACGTAGGTCATGCACGTTTTGCATGTCTTTCTTAGTACCACAGTACTATAATTTTTTTATACCCCACGGCAAATACCTGCGAGATTCCTTCAAACAGGAACTCGAAATTGATTTTTTTTTACTGGAGAGATTGAGAATCCCGCTCACGGCAAACGTGAGATTCGCGTTGATGTTTTCTTGTAAAACTTAGTACACAGATGAGAATGGTGCAAAAGAATTCTGACCTTTGATGCTAACGCAGTACTACTCAATTTTAATGAGAAACTGAGAACAGCCAACGGTGATTATAGGGTAAGCATGGTCACGTGTTCAATTCTGCTATTTTCCGTAAACGCAATTCTGAATCTCTTTATTGTCTGGTAACGAAATGATTGCACGAAGTTGTCGAGAACGCTATTTCCATTCTGGAAATAAATATGGCGACAAGTATCGTGGTATTGTTGAAATACCTCACCCCTCCCCAACTGGGGCTCCATTAGACTCTGTTACGTGTAGTTTAGTAAAAAACAGTAATTAACTGTGTTTTCAATAATAATTAAAATTTAAGAGCAAGGCTGACTTCACGGTCAGGGAAGTATATTTTTCCAATATTTGGAAAGGCACGGCCCTTATTCTTAAGATTATGTTTGAGTTAACATTACCTGAAGAAGAAAGGTCGTGCCTTTCCAAACATTGGAAAAATATACTTCCCTGACCGTGGAATATCAGCTTTTTCTCTTTTTCGAGTACGTGCGGTTTGAACAGTCACGAAAGGAGACTGGTACTCACTCACGTGCTAACTATTGTCACGTGAGCTCGTAATTCGGTTCTTCTTCGGTTCGGTGTGGTTGTTGGTTGGCCGCCTCCTGTCTTGCATGGTTCCTGTACTCTTCCTGCCGAGTTCTCTTCGCCGTTCAAGAATTAGGCAAACGTTTCGTTTTTCTTTCGTCAGTAGACTAGTGACCGTGTGTTAGGTAAGTTTTCAATAAACCATTCACTAGTTTTGACCGCGGGGATGTTCACGTGGGTCGGCGCGCGACGGACATCTTGTTGGCTTCGAAGCTGATGGTTCCATAGCGGGAATTTCGAAATGCCTTTGGTGTTTTTTGTGGGGCTGCAAGTTCGCGATAAGGTATGTGCAATTGGTTTTGCAGACATATTTGTATGTTATGTTTTTTCTTAGGCATAAAGACTTGAGGGAAAATTCAAGCCAGTTTAACGAGTCGAATGGCGCGGAAATCGCTCATGCATTGATTTATAACAGGGCTTGAACAATCGATGAAACCGATGATCGGAAAATCAATCGATCAATCGATGACAATCGATGCCAATTAATCGATTGATATTGATAATCGATGAACAATCGATGCACGGGTTTTTTGTGATTATCGATTTCATCGATTATCAATTTTTATCCATTATCAACGCCAATCGATCAGTTAATTGACATCGATTGTCATCGATTGGTTCTTATTTTTGATGCGTTTTATTTTCAGTCAAGATTTACAAAAAGAATGTGAGTCCAAACTGTGGCCTATAGTTCTCTTGTGACCGGTGGTAACTGTGTTTCGGACAGAGGCTGTACATATTGTGTTGTTGGCTTTTTCCCGCGCAGCTCTAAGTTTCTCGATATGGTCTCTTTTTTTCCAGCTTTTACTATACGGCTCACCCATTTAAGCCTGCATGCAGTAAACTTTATTCATTTTTTTACCCAGTTAACTTTATGCACCTTTGTTGTGACAAAGAAGTAATAAAGTGATTACCGAAGCCTATTCACGTTTATTCTGGTTTATTTTATTACCATTCAGTATAATTACATCAACCACCATTCAGAGCTCACTCGTCTCCAGTCGCATCTGCATACAAACAATCTGGTGAACGAATTCAAATCTGAAACATTTGTGCGTACTGCGAGAGCGTATACGTACATGCTGGAACGTGTGGAATACCGAAATTTTTTTTGCACCAATTGATGACAATCGATGAGTTGCGACCACTTATGTGTGATTATCGATTGGTCATCGATTGGCCGATGCCAATCAATGCCAATTAACTAACAAGGCATCGATTGTCATCGATGGATCGATTGATTTTCGGATCATCGGTTTCATCGATTGTTCAAGCCCTGTTTATAAGCTTAATCACTCAAATTAAAACTGCACGAAAATGCATTTTAACCCAACGTTTGGATAGGCAACAACAGCAAATAAAGTTTAATTTATTTTATTCTGTAATTTGACTATACTTAAAATACTCTTTTACAAGGCTAAAAAGTTAAAAAAAATTACATGTAAGAAACCAAACGTTTTCGACTAATGAAGTCATCTTCAGGGTATAAAAAGATGTGAAATGGGAATGGAACATCAAGAACGTTTGGCAATAGAATGTAAGCAGGCGACTTAGTCGTATACTGAAAAAGCTGTGCGTGATGTATAATTAAACCTTTTTTGTTTTTTATTCTCTATGCCCCTGACTTAAAGTAGTAGGAAAAGTGATTTGTCAGGGGGGAGGGATGGCGAAGTAAAACATTGTTTCACACTACTGTTTCCTTCCATGCAGATATCACGCTCAGAATGGCTCAATTTGGAAACAGACGCAACTTCAGGATAAAGGTCTATTAAGAAGGTGAGATATTATAATTAGCTTCTTGTTTGCAGAGTGATTGGCATCAAATTTCTCCTCAGATATATTAATTTTATATGATCAACTGTTACCAGATTTTACTTCAGAAGAATGTGACCAATAAATCTTCTAATTAGCCATGACGAAGAAAAGGTTGTTGTTGTTGTTAAAAGTTTAAGACATGTAATGTCATTCCTGTGCACATTGTCATGCAAACATAACAAAAACTTTTGGCCAGTACATTTTAATGCCTACAAAAATTTTGCACATTGTCTATTGCAAGGTCATACATGTAATTTGTTTTAAGAAAATCTGCAGTGCTTAGTTATATTTTATTAATTGATTTTATCTGTCTTGTATTTTAGTGGCAAGTTTTCTTCACAAGTCAATGGAAAGCAAAAGTGTCAGTTAACAGGTGGACTGGACTATAGACTGCAGATGGAGGACTGCACAAGTCAGTTGGCCCTAAGGTTTAATTCTTGAAAACTTTAGTCTGTATAATTAAAATTGATGGTTCAATTGTTCAAAACCGAGATTAAAAGTTAATCCAGATCATGGTTTTGGTCACAAAGAAGTATTTCAAAAAAAAAAAAAATTAGGCATTGTGCAATTCCCAATTTATGTTTCAGTTTAAGATAAACCACTGATTCCAAAAATGAAACACAGGAAATATTAAATCCTGAATGTAAAATTATTAAAACTTATTCTGGATTAGCATAATCGCACTTTGAACACTTAGGCCATGGTCTCTTCTTTATAAGAAGGTCTGACTGACAGTGTTTGAGCTCAATTCTTGGATATCATACAAAATTCAACTCATTTCTCAGCTTTGAGTTTACCTCTTCACTCCAGAAGAAAATAAAGAGAAGTACTACTCCACAGAATTTGCAGTTGCAAAAGTTGGAATCATTAGAATCATTCTGCCACACTTCAGGGTCCCATCTGCAAACTTAATGTTTATAACCACCTCGTAGTATAATAAACAGCACCAAAGGAAAGCACTGCTCAGTAGCTTTCATTTAAATGCTCACCCTTTAGAATTTCATCAAAAGACTCAAAAGTTAGAACCACGTCGTGTAGCATAACAAATAGCACCACAGGAACGTATTGCTTGGTTTGAATGATTTGAATGGTAACACTATAGGCTTTCATCCAAAGACTGAAACATAGGAACCACCACGACAAGGTACTGCTCAGTAGCTTTGATTTCAATGGCCACACTTTAGGATTTCATCCACAGACTCAAACGTTAGAGCCACCTTTTACAGCATTATACACATTGTCACAGGAAAATATTGCTCAGCTGCTTTCATTTGAATGGTCACACTTTGGCATTTGATCGACAGACAAGAGTAAGAACCACCTTTTGTAGCACAATAATAATTATTATCACCACAGGAAAGTACTGCTCAGTAGCTTTGATTTAAATGGTCACACTTTACGATTTCTTCCAACGGCTCAACAGTTTGAGCCACCTTGTACAGCATAAAAGACAGCACCACAGGAAAGCATTGCTTGGTAGCTTGGATTTCAATGGTCACGCTTGACGATTTCATCCACAGACTCAAAAGCTAGAACCACTTTGAACAGCATAATAAACAGCACCACAGGAAAGTACTGCTCAGTAGCTTTCATTTGAATGTTCACACTTTAGAAATTCTTCCACAGACTCAAAAGTCAGTACCACCTTGTACAGTATAAAAGAAATTAGAAAATTCTTCCACAGACTCAAAAGTTAGAACCACCTCGTACGGTATAATAAACAGCACCATAGGAAAGTACCGCTCAGTAGCTTTCATTTTTCAGCATCCAGTCACATGCACCTCAAGAGTTCATCCTCAGACTCAAGGTGAAACCATATATCATGACACAAAAGGGAAGGTTCAATCCGGGAGTGAAAGGGTATTGCGGCATGAAGACAAAATTCATGTGACGAGTCCTATCATTGGAACAGGGAAACAAATAATCATTTCTTAGTCATCGGGGAAAAAATGAGTCCTTTCTCAGCCGTTGTTTGAGCCCAATCAGACCTTTTTATAAGAAGATATTTTGTAGTAGATGTAGTGCTATTCATAGTTACCCTGATGCCTTTTATTTTCGCAATGGTTTAATTATTGCTCACTTTGCGGTGAGTAAGAAATTTGTGATAAGCTGAACTGTCGATCATTGATGACAGATAAATGGCAGAAAAGAGGAAAACATAGGGACAGGGGGGTAATGGTATTGCAAAGAAAAACCAAAAAAAAATTATGTCCATCGACAAAATCGAGAACAAGACTGGACTGAAACAATGACAGGTGACAGATGACTGATTAACTACAAACAAGAACAAACTGGTACGACAAAGTGTGAGAGAAACAACTGATAAACCTTGGAATATGAGAAATAAGATGGGGGAAAGACAATAGCAAAATAACAGAGAAACAATACTTGCATATCAGAGGCAAAAACAATAAGGAAAAGGAAACTAAAGACAAAGATGGAAAAGCTGATCATAGAGTCATGAGATAAACGTGAAAAAGAACAGTGAACTAAACTACAAAGAAATTTCAATGACAAGTAAGACAAAAAGTTTAGAGTTCCAAGAACAACAGGTGATAAAATGAAATTTGCCCAAGAAAAACTGATAAGAAAGGGAAAACAAAACAAAATCTATATTCTGAAGAGAAAAACTGAAAAAACAAGAGCAGATTTAGAGCAACAAAAGAAACAGCATGACACAGAAATGTAATGGAGAATGCTAAAGAAAGAAGGCCATCAAAAGATTGACAGATAAACCTTAGGCCAAAAGTATAGCGTGCCAGGAACAAATTGTGACAGGAAAGCCTTCAATTAAAACTATAAACAAGTACATTGTATCTCTAGGTGATAGGAAAATCAATGTGCCAAATAATGGTTGAAGAAATATCCATACATTGTGTACGTTTCGGGCTTAGTGAGACAAACCACAATGAAGAAGCTGTAAACAATAGTCCTTGTGGCGCTGTTGGCCATCTTAACAAACTTGTTGTCACTATACCTACCGGCATGCCTCTGACTGATGTTGAAAAATCGGTTCTAAGTAAAGGACTCAGTTTTCTACCAGTGAGAAAAACCACTAACAAATATCAGGCCAAAGCCGACTGTGAAAAATATATGTTTCATATATTTACATTCATTTATTCATCCTACACCGTTATATTACGAACTCACAATATGACCAGCTCCCAGTTGGCTTGATAGCTCAGTTGGTAGAGCACTGCACCGGCATCGCAGAGGTCATGGGTTCGAATCCAGTTCAAGCCTGAATTTTTTTCAGGCTTTCATTTCGCAACTGCTGAAGTTGCCTTAACTGACTGCGAAGATCTTTCTTTTATTTGATCTTTCATCCGTAGTTCAAAATATATGTTTCACATATTTACATTCATTCAAAGCCTCCACGGTTGCCTCCATCTCAAAGCCCATTTTGATAATAACGACGATAACAGGGACAGTGACTCCATCCACCATGTTACCTGACAACAGACATCGCAGACCCTTTTGCAACTCCAAGGTATCCACTTGAACTTCTCCCGATGGTAAATTTTCAGCTGTTGATCACTTCCTTGACTGTTGCAGCCATGCCACGAGCGCACTTGATTTTAAGGCCAGGACACAGCACAGCAATCTATCCCCTACAAAGAGAACAGCCTTACTTCAGCTCTCCAAACGTAGTGATATTTTCATAAAACCAGCTGACAAAGGTGGTGCAGTTTTTATATGGTCATGCCCTTTATACGTCGCCGAGGCTAATCGTCAACTGTCCAATGTTAGGTTTTATGAACACCTAGATTGTGATCCAATTGAAGAGAATCAGCACCTGGTTGAAACGAGGGTTAACGTGATGATCAATGCTTACCAGCTTCTGCCATCAGCCATTAGACTTTAATTGTTCCCTCTCTGAAAACTTCACAGTTCTACCTACTCCCCAAGATCCATAAGCCAAATAATCCTGGAAGACCAATTATTGTTTCTGCATTCAGCTGTCTAGCTGTCTAACACTTATGTAAAAGACACTAACCACGCTCTCCAGATCTTTACTGACTTCCATTCCAACGGCACTATGACCGGGGAATGCTTCCTGTACACCAGGTCATCAAGTCCCTGTACACCATAATCCCCAGCAATGATGGTCTTAAAGTGTTTGCTTACTTCCTTGACAAGCGCCCAGTTCTCAACCCCCCAAGATCGACTTTAACGCATCTTGCAGAACTTGTGCTGACCCTCAACGCCTTCATATTTAAGGTTACTCCAAACCTTCGCGGGTGCCTTCCCGAAAAAAATTCGTACGCGCGCTGTTTTTTAGGAAACCACCACAATCTATATATCAATAAAAAGCTTATTTAATGCAGAATTCGATAAAATTGTAAGCTATTTTGGTTATTCCTCTGCTAAGGCGAAGGAAGCTGGTAAACAGTAAAATGACAGAGCGCCATTCCGTCAATTAATCGGGTGTCAAACGTGATCTCTGACGAAATGTAGCTGCACAGTGTTAATCACAAATCATCAATCTCTCAAAGGGTGTGAGCATTTCTCCGTATTCCTATTGGTTTTCTTTTAATATGTCTGTCAAGTTCCAGTAAAAAAGAATTTGCAAACGTGTTGCTTTCCGAGGCCGCCAGGAGGGAAGTATTTGATTTAAAAAAAATGCCGACACTCTTTTGTTCCTCGTTGTTCAGTTAACTTTCGGGCCAAATTTCACGAAATTTCGTCAATTCTACATACCCTATTAATGCATTTGAAGAGGAGGCATGTTGCAGCAATCGTATTGCGAGTTTTCGCCTTCTAAAGATTTAGAAGCATGTCACGCCTTCTCGGAGAATTATGTCAACACCAGGCTCACACTGAGCCGCCAGCCAATAACATAGTAGAACCCCTGACGTTCACAGGAAGCAAAATGGTGCTTCGCGGGAAAGTTATAGTTTTTCAGTCATGTTTTCCCCAGTTAGCTTCTGCGAGCACGTTTTCGGTATTACCTAGGGGAAAAAACGTTTAACAAAAAAGAAACGAAAAGAAAAGAAGATAAACCGACAAGCAAGCGCCACTGCAGCATCATAGGGAGGCACTAGTGGCCGACATGAAAGCTATCGGGTAAGTTTTGTTTGTGTTCAGTAACATTGCAAATCTTCGAATTGATGAGCGTATTTTGGTTTATAAACCAAGATGTGCAAGAATACTAGAACCCCCAATGGCAATCTCCTACACTTAACCAGGCTCGACGATGTAATAAATGAGGTTTAAAAGCATGGTTTTATTTTTTTTTATTTGTTGAATATGTCGAGAGATACGACTTTTTAAACCGTTTTGCCCGGTTACAGGTTAATGAGTGAGGCATAATTTCATACGCGTTCCACATGATAAAAACTCGCTTCCATTTTTCAATTGAAAATGAAGTTCTTATGAACAGTCTTTTATAGAATATTGAAACTACAATATATAAGGTTTTTAAATTTAATGAAAGTACATTTACAGCAATAGCAACATAAGAGTTGCACAGTTTCAAGGTGAAATCAGTAAAAAGTACAAGTGCGCAGCGCGAATCGTGAACTTGTAAACAAAACCGGAAACGAAAGTTTATGCAAATATTTTTCAATAAAAAGCAAACACGCATAATAATATCTCATTGCATCTCATAGCACATTTCAATAGCTTTATTTTGGTGCAAGAACGAGAATTTTACGATGATTCAAACCCAAGCTATAGATTTTTGAACATTTCACATCGTAAGTCACGAAACACGCATCAACAGAGAGGCCATCACGCGTACTGGAGATGTAAGAAAAACTAAACGTGTAGCTACTTTCGGTAGTACGTTTTCAAATAGTTTATTAAACAACGTTTTAAAGCATGGTTTTCTTCCGTTCAATAGTTCAAAAGATATGAATTTTCAAACTTTTGGTCACACGTTAATGACTGACGAATAATTTCCATGCGTGCAAGATAATAAAAAATTTTTCAAATGAAAATGAAGTTCAAATCGACATTCCATTATACAAGATTGAAAATAGAATATATAAGGCTTTCAATATCAATTAAACTACATTTATAGCATTAAAAGGATAGGAGTTTCCCACTTTTCAAGTTGAATCAGTGAACAGAAGAAGTACGCCTGTGTCTTTTCAGTTGTAGCATCGCGTTTTTGAGTTCTCTTTCGAGGAGCTCGTTTACAGCTTTCTCAGGAGACTTCGTATGTGCAGTCAATGGAACATTGCTCACTGGTCTAGGACAATTCAAGATACTTAGCACCTTCTGTGCTTCAAAGTGATAAGAAATTGACTTGCCTATTTCCAAAACCACAGCACTCAAACTCGAGTGTAAACAAAAAATGCTAATAAGTTGAAATGAAGCTGTTGCCGCAAAAAGGTCGCTGGGGAGTCCACGCCTTACAGAGATTATGTCACCTTGAAAACTTATTAACTTTTTTACGAAAATACCTTTTTCTCAATGTTCTCCCACGTGTTTTAAGATTTTAAATAATTTGTTTTTGAAAATGTAAGTTTAAGTAATTAACTTTAATTTGATCGAAAAATAAACATTCGGCAAAAATAGCCCCTCGAAGGTTTGGAGTAACCTTAATGGCAAGTTCTACAAAAAGTAGGAGTCGCCATGGGTAGCCAGGTGGGTCCAAACTACACGTGCCTCTTCGTTGGATATATCAAGGGACAAATCGTGCACCAATATACCGGCTTTGTACCACAACTCAACAAAAGGTACATTGAAGATGTTGTTGGGGCCGCATGCTGTTGACGTGTGGGTCTCTAACTTCTATCCTGCAGTTCAGTTCACACACCCAATATCTACAACAGAACTCCCTTTTCTGGATGTTATATTATGTATCACCGATGATCAAATCAGCATTTCCATCTACTATAAGGACAGCAACACACATACCTACTTTCATCATCACTCTTCACGCCCACCACACAGCAAGGAAAGTCTCCGCCAGAGTCAACTTTTGCGAATACGCCGTCTGTGCTCTGATGAGTCTGATATTTAGAGAGGGGTGAAGAAATGATTTTTTTTTTTTTCATTCAGTGTGGTTACTGCGATAATTCCCTGCAGCATGATGTAGACCAGATCCGGCAGATCAATCGCGTAACTGACATCAACCGTCTAAACTCCGCAAACAGGGAGCAAAGCAGGATCCCCTTGGTTCTTACGTACCATCCCCTAAACAGGAGAATCAAGAGAATCCTACTCAGTAACTTCACCTTCTTATCAGGCAACCCGGAAACAAGGGAAATATTTCCTCAGGCCCCGATGGTTGCCTATCGCCACGATCAAAACCTTCGAGACATTCATGTGTACACACCAGTGATAAGAGCCAACCCAGTCCTTTCATGGGTACTTCTCTGTGTGCACACACTTGCTGTCACACTTGTGGTCAAATTTCCACCAACACCACCTTGTAGGGTCCTAAATGCTCCATTGTCATCAAGGAGGCGTTCACCTGCCAAACATCTGACTTGGTGTATTGCATTTGCTGTCATCTGCTGTCATCGTTGTCCTGCTCTTTACATTGGAGAAACTGGCCATACACTTGGACAACGCTTTGGTGAGCACCTACACAGCATTGAGAAAAACCTGTCAGTTTTCCAGTCGCAGAGCATTTCAATGCTAACGGCTATCCTCTGCAGGGCGCAGAAGTCTGTGGCATTATACTCTGCGTAGGAAACAAACATAGAAAGTGACAAGAATTGTGGCTAATTTTCCAACTCGGTGCCGGTCAGCTGTGCAGCCTCAATGCCGATTTTCAGTTCCTTTGAGTTTTTCGCGTAGGCCCACTAACATTTCAAATTTTTTTCAACAAACTAACTTGACATTGATCTACTGAAGAAAGCTAGGCCCAAAACGTATGGATTTTTCTTCAACTGTTATTTGGCACATTGATTTTCCTATCACCGAGAGATGCTTATTTGTTTGTACAAGTGCCACGCAGCACATGACCTTTTGGGTTTGCAATTAAAACTATAGCATGACAAGGGCAAAAAAAAAAAACAGAAAAAATGAACTGGACTTTAGGGAAAGAAGAGAGAAATATGTATAAAAAGGGAGAGAATGCTAAAATATACTGAGAACAAAACAGAACATAATAATTAGATAATTAGAACAAAACATGACAGAAAAAAAGAGAAATGTTTAGAGAGACAATAGCAGAACATGCCAAGAAGAAAGTGTAACCCTCTAGAGAAACGACAGAAAAGCGAGAAAAAGAGAGCAAGAAGACGTGACAGAAAAATGAAAAGAAAGCTTATAGTGAGATAGAAGAGAGACAATATAATACCATGCTGGCTAACGATGACAAGGAAAACAACAAGAGAACTATTGCAAACATCAAAAAAGCGGAAGAATAATGAGAACAAAACTTTGTAGAAGAAATTTAAGATGGCACTTGGAAACAAAAGGAAAACAAACAAGAAAAAGAAAGCAACATTTTGAAGTTAAAACAATATTTGCAACATGTTTAGCCTTCGTGAAAGGCGTAATCTTGAAGGGGGAGTGAAAAAGAGGGTAGCATCCTGACAAAAAGTGAGAGGAAAAAGTACCCCCTATTTTTCTCTCACTTTTTCTCCCCCTCCCTCCCCCTCTGCTGATTATGCCTGCCACGCAGCCGACAACAAGTTTGGAAAATAGATAGTAAAACTGACAGAACAAAAGGAAAACTATAGAAAAACATAACAAATATGACAGAAACAAAAACAAAAGGAGAGCATTATGAAATGACGCAGTGGAACAACTGTAGAAACAATGACATCAAAGAAATATTTTTAACATGTTAGAAAAGTGTATTGCAAAACCGGCAAATGTGACAGGAAAGATTATGGCAAAATAGAAAAGGGAAAGGACACTTCTAAAATGAAACAAGAACAAAACATAGCAAAATAATTAGAGCAAAACTACCAAACATAACGAAACTAAAGAAGAAAGAACAAACATGGCACAACTGACGAAAACAAAGCTGACAAGAAAGAAGAGCGACTGATGACAGTACAGTGCAGCTAAGAATGATAAGAAAAACAACAGTAAAACAACAGAAAAATTAACAAAAATTAGACCGAAATTTGGGAACAAAACTGTAGAGAAGAACAAAAGATGACCCTTGAAAAGAACAGGAGGAAATACTATAGAGAAATAAGGCGAACACAACAATTAACAGAAGAGGAAAACTTTCAACATTTCAAGGGTAAAAGTAGCAAATAAAACTAAATTGTGAGATTTGAGACAAATTTCATACAAAAGATATGAGTAAAGTGGAATAGGAGTTAGCTTTAATGTGGACAAAACCACTGAGCAGTGAGACATGAATGAAATGAATAACGTCGATAAAAACCAACTAAGGTAATGACGAGGCTAACATTTATGACAGAGACCGTGACTATTGCGAAGCAAGGCAATGTTAGGACAGAAGGATGAGACAAACCTGAAAATCACGAAAACTTTGACAGAAGAAAGCTACAACCGTTTGCATAAAGAGTAAAGATACCCCTAACTTTTTAATGTTGTGTTTCTTAAGACCTTTCACTATAGGGTGAAATGTTTAATTTTTGCTCAGAGAGTGTATTGTCTAGGAAAGCCTTTAATTTTAGTAGGTGTATCAAACATTTTGCAACTAGTTGTAGCAAAACTAATGGTAACAGATACATGAACAACACATACATGATGGAAAAAATGACAATGAAACAGAACAAAACATGACAATTGAACAAGAAGAGCAAATTTACTGACTGAGAAAAGAAGACTAACAGCCAGACTAAAAAATAACTTGACAGCTATAGAGCATGAAATGTGCAATTATAGCAGTTTGCTAGCAATACAAATAAAAGTTTTGGATTCTACATGATTACATTCAGCAATAGTAGACATTCACACAGTTCCATTTTAGCTTAATGATCCTTCCTTCATTTTTCTTGATTTCATGTAAATAACTCAAACAAATTGTGACCACTGCGAAAAACAAAACAAAAAAAGGCATCAGGGTTATTATATTAATGATGTTGGATTGAAGTCTTAATAAGCTTATGAGACAAGACCCAGTGGTGGCGTGGGTAGTTGTAATCCAATCTATGTTTGTCCAAAGTGTCAAAAAAAGGTCTTTTGGTTTTTGTTTTAAGTTTAATTGGGGGATAGGGGGAGGGGAAAGGGGTTATTTAAAGGAGGATGCTTAATTGAGGAACAATGGTATTCATAAGAAACATATCATTCACCTCACGGTCTTGTCACTGCATTTAAAGCTTTGATCCGACTTCACAAAATTAATTAAACAAAGGGTACTTAAGCAATGACAAAGGCAATGGAAATGCCAGAAAACAGTAGAACCAATGGGCAAGAATAATCACTTTGTACATGTGTAGTAAATTTTGATACATTTCTTTGCCGTCAAATGCAAAACTGACCAAAGTGAAATGAGCAAATTCAAGATTCTGTGTAAAATGTGAGCACATGACAGTGAATTTGTTGTTCTTTTTCTTTCTCTTGGACACTGTTCCTACTCATTCAGTTCCTTGAAAGAGTTGAAATTAATGTACATTGTTCATTGATGTTTTCTTTGCTGTTGCCATTGAGATTGCTTAACATCCCTAATAATAATTATTGTATAAGTATGGGGCCCAGTTAATAAAAGCAGATTAGCATTTATCCAGGATTGAATTTAAACAAATAAGCAAGGTTTTATTTCTTTCAATTTTTTCAAAACTTTTCACGGTTAAGTTTTTGGTGACATATCAACATAACCGACAGTTAATAACATATCTTTTATAGATCTAATTTTGAGAGACTGGATTTTAACTTGACTTTAATTCCTGGATAAGCTTAATCGTGCTTCATTGACTGAGCTCTGAAGGTGGCTGGTACCGGCTTATAGCACTTTCCAGCACTTATACTTTAATTGATTAATACTCCAACTTTTTTTCAGTTGTTACAATAATGGTATCAAACAAATGCCTTATTATTGTTGAATAAGTTATTGTCATTTTCTTGACATAAAAGGTTACCATAGTAACAGTGTATCCTTTAAAAACACCCTTTGTTTTAATGTAAGTGGATATAACTAAAAAGTAATCACGGCCACCCCCATTTCTTATTATGGAACTATGATCAGCATGTTAAGGTAAAACGTTTTGCAAGGTTTGAAAACAAATGTAGGAAGCGCTTAAGAGCCACCTTAAATTTCTAAAAATTAAGGTAGCACTTAACTCTTTCTTTTAATTTTTTTGAACTTCTCAAGTGATCTGAACATGCTGATCATAGTTCCATAATAAAAAATGGGAGTCGTTGTGATCGTTTTTTTGTTATAACCACTTAAAATTAAAATTAGGGGTGTTTTTTAACAGTTTCTGTTGCTGTGGTAACCTATTATGTAAAGAGAACTACCATGACTTATTTAACAATGATTTGACATTTGTTTGATACCATTATTATTGTATCAATTGATAAAGAGTAGTTGTATTGATCTGTCAAAGTATAAGTGCTGGAAAGTGTTGGAAACCGGTGCCAGCCAACTTCAATATTTTTATTTTAACCCCAAGAAAGCGCGTTTCTAAGAATCTTCTGTTTAAGATATCGAATACTTTTTGGAGTCAAAATCGTAAAAAAGAGAAGCTTAATTGTACTGATTTAAATTGAATTGCTTTGAGAGAGAAATGTAAGTAGTCGTCAGAAGCAGCAAAAAGACGAGTCAAAAATATACTAAGTCTTTTGGCGGGAAAATGTTTTCGCTTTTAAAATTCACGAGTCAAAAATATTTTGTCTTTTGGCGGGAAAAAAATTTTCGCTTTTATATGGGATAAAGTAAAAACGCGCTTTTAAAGGGGGCTTGATAGCTAGTCATTTTGTAGGGTATTTCTTTTACACTTTTTTGCCTTTGCTAAGAAAAAAAGCGCTGTGCTTTTGATGGGGGTGTTCTAGTATGGAGTCAAAAAAGTCTTTTGGCGGGAAAATTCCGTGCAGGTTTTACACGGATTTAGCCCTTCAAAAGCTAAGTTATATTTTGATTTTGTGCTAGACCCCGTGTTAAAAGCGCAGGACTTTTTTTCTTCTCGGCAACCTCTCCTAGGCAAAAAAAAGTAAAAGAGATAGCCTAAAAAATGACTAGTTACCAGGCCCCTTTTAAAAGCGCGACCTTTTTTTTTCTTTTATTGTTATAATAAATGCAAGACAAACAACAAAATTGTTAAGTTTTAAATTGTTTATTGGCTAATTGATATTGATTACAACTTGTTGTTACTATTTAAGTAATTGCTACTAAATTCTTTTGATATACGAAGTAGTAAGAAATGTGAGCGAGATGATGAAAGTAAATAAACTGCTTTGGTTGACAAAAATATTGTGTGAAACGAATTACTTAAGTCTTTTTTGCTTTGAAATATTAGCGGAAAACTAAATGCTAACTTTCGGTTCACAAAGTGTTCGAATTTTCTTAGAGTCAAATTGCGCAGTTTAGGCAAGTTTGCAATTTTTCAGCCGTTTCGAAGTAGATTGAAAACATGGCGTGAAATGCAGTATTTGTAAAGAAATCGAGTGTTCACAAAAATTTCTGAATTTGCCAATTGCCGACTTCCAAATACAAACACTGTATTTCACGAAATGTTTCAGCCAGTTTTAAAACGACGGAAAGATTACTAACCTGTCTGACTAGAAAACGTCTGAACAACCACAACAGTAGCGAAATTGAAAAATATGAGTGCACGATACAAGACTCAATTGTCTTCGGTATAAACGTTCATGTCTAGATTAGCTGACAAGAAACAGTCAATTGTTTTCAAATACATGAGTGTAATTTCATTCAAGTATTCGTTGGAAATTTAAGATTTGAAATTTTGGTCACATGAAAACACGATTGTTTGAGCTAAAATTCACCGAAAGATAAATCAGGCGGGTCCCAGTTGTTCAAAGAGCGGATAACTTTATCCAGTGGATCCGTGACTATCCAACGGATAAAACGTATTGGTTGCAATACATTTTATCAGCTGGATAGGATTGATCCAGTGAATAAAGATTCCCGCTCTTTGAACAACCGGGGCCTGTGCCGTAAAATTTTGCATCGTGCACTCATAAGATAATCGTGAATATTTTGTTCAAGTAAAACAAGAAGTTCCATTATAAAAGGCATCTCGCATTTTAGAATTCAAAGACTTGTTCAGTTCCAATTGTCGTGAAATCTAATTTTTCTACGATCTAAGTCAGCAAAATTAGGTTTAAGATTGTTTTTGGTGACTTGCTGTAATCTTTTATATTTTGTTTGAATGTTTGTTGGAATTTGTTATCGACCCCTGGCATTTTTTTTTAAAATCAGGATTCAAAGACTTGTCCAGTTCCAGTTGTCATGAAATGTAATGTTTCTGACTCAGAAAAATTATGTTTAAGATTGTTTTTCGTGGACACTTGCTGAAATCTTATATTCTGTTTTAATGTTTGTTGGAATTTGTCATCGGCCCTTGTTTTTTTTTTTTTTTTTTTGATTCTAGGATTTAAAGACTTGTTCAGTTCCAGTTGAAATAAAATCTAACGTTTCTAATCAGCAAAATTATGTTTAAGATTGTTTTTGGTGGACACTTGCCAAAATCTTAGATTCTCTTTGAAATTTTGGAATCTGATACCGACCCTAGGTGTCTTTTTTTAACTTTGAGGTAATTCAAGCAACTCTTATAATGGAACTTTCTGTTTAGTACAAGGGCTCGCTAAAACAGTACAATTTCTACCTTTAAATGTGCCCAAAAAGTTAATCGATGTTCACTCTTTCTCATGTCCTGCTTGCTTGTGTATCCTTTCCAGCTTACGGATGAAGCGATTTGTTCTTCACTCTTGTATTTCAGTTCAACTTGAGATTGACAGCTAAAACAAAAGGAACCTTGACATTAATTTCATGTAACGCCACAACAACAGCATCTATAATGAACTAAATTATTGGTTTTGGAAAAGCATGTAATATGTGTACCTTGGTAACTATTTCTGGAAACGTAAAATTAATTGCGTAATTACTTGCAATTTCTAGCCGCAATAATTCCTAGTAATTATAGTCGACTTTGAGAAAATGCACGAGAAAAAGTACGGATTTTTGAATCTTATAAATTTACGGATATTTTCAAATTTCAAGTTTGTGATTAACAAGGACAACTGGACAAGGCTGTATGCGTAGAGAGGTTAATTGATTCTCCAGTTTTATTTCCAACTACTACATTTAGTTGAAACGCGGAGTATTCTTGAATGCGAAATCAAATGAAACCAAGATGTTTCGGTGAACGTTTGTTGTAAAAATTACCCGCTTCAATGAATTTTTGCCGTGAATGTTGTTTGTCCGCTTTTTTAGTTTTGCATAATTTGCACGCGCGCACGACCTATGTTGTCATTGGTTACGACATCAACTAATTAATAAAACATGAGGCTCACAACCTATTTCTAGTCAATTTTGACCACTCTTTTCCAAGCAATTCCGAGGTGGTCTTGTGGTAAAAGTTTCACGCCATTAATAGGAGAACGACGGCCTTATCTCTGCCGTCGTTAATTTAAGTAGCTTTGGAGGGGCTTGGTTCAAGCCCCGAGGCAGGCTGCCAATTTTACTTTTTTTATTTTTTTTTCCTTTCAGCAAATTTCTGAGCGAAAATTCACGTTTTCGTGTACAATGTTGTTTTTATAGGAATTTTTTGTTTTTTTTGTTGATAGGAAAAAGAGCATTGCGCGAAGTCTAACAGTAAATTAAGCTGTCACAAACCTAAATAAAAAGAAGTCCCAAAAAATTATTTTCATTGATCAATCTTGGTGTTCCCTAAATAAAAACTTTTGCGGAATAATTAGAAAATTTATTCTGCGACATTAAGGTTACCGTATACCTTAGCAGGTGTCTCGCGTCGAAGCGATGTAGCGCGTCCACTTTAAACTGTAGATACCTGAACCCTTATATCAAACTAATAAAAGCTTATAGAGCTGGCTTTTACACTATACCAAGAATTTTGAAATAAAATGAATTGCCGAATTTTCAGCACTATTTTCTCTAATCAATTTTTTTCACTTGGAGGAGACACTTTAAAGAGCTAAAACTCAAAGGGAATTTATATTTGTTCGTTTGCCTTCAAATTTGGACAGTAGCTAGTTTAACATATAAACAACAAAAACATATCTGCGAATTTTTTCTTTCGAAATATTTTTTCTCCGAGAGCGATTTTTGTACGAACTCTCCACATTTTTTATCCTTTTTCGAAAATGTTCTGTAACTTTTCCCTGCGATTGAATATGGCAAAACGCAGACATGTTTTTTTTAGCGCTCTGGGTCCGGAACTGGGAGCAAATTAAATTAGCAAGAAACAAAATTCGCTTTGACTTGTAGCTTTCAAAAGATGATTCGGATGCTCACATTTAGAGGTCGTGAACAATTCGTCATTTCAAAATTCTTGGTATAGTTTGATAACCAGCTCTATAAGCTTTAATTTGATGTAGGGGTTTAGGTATCTACAGTTTAACCTGGACGCGCTACATTGCTTTGACGCGAGACACCTCTAAAGGTATATGGTAACCTTAAGTTTTCAAGTTTTGCTCTCTCTTTTTTTTTCAGCTTTCATTATTTTTCATCCGATTTTAATGAGTCTTGTTTAATTACGATCACATCTCTTTTATACTACATTGCTTACAAAAGAAGAATCAAGGTGAAGTTGTTCCAAAGCCGATTACCTCCACAAATCCAATATTAAACGCTTTGGGAGGACTTCCTTTCTCGTATTTTGAATATAATTTTGCTATCAGTTCGAATAGGCAATTGTTCCATTTGGCACTTCATCAAGTTTTAGTTTCTCGTCATTTTTACTTCATCGATATTTATCTTGGTATCTCTGTTTAAGAAAACCCTTTCAATAACTGAACGTCAAAATCTCGATTCGTAAACGAAGTTTTTTTTTGACAAAATTAAAACATGGACCAAAAAATTGTCAAAACCAACTTGTGACAAAGTAATCTAGATTTACTTGGAGGCGCCAATAAAACATAATTTGAAGCATTATGCTTGTTGTAACGACAAAATAGGCCTCTTTGAAATTGAGGGTCACGTGATTTCGTTTCTATGATAAATTATTTTGCTTGGAAATCAAATAAAAGCCATGTGCCTTGATCAAGATTGCAGAGCGCTGACAAATTGAAAGCCTTTATTTCGTCCAAATAATCATTTTTAAAAAATCGAGCTCCAAGACTACTCAACTGCTACAAGCCTACTGAAGGTTCCTTTCAGTCAAAATTTCGCATAGAAGTCATCTTAAGACTTTCCTTTACACTACACCACCTTTTCAATCTATGATCAAAGTTTATTTTTCATCGGTTTCCAAGCAACAGCCGTTACCATAGCAATGATAACGCATAGCTCTTCCAGTTCATTTTGAATGATGTCGATTATCTCGAAATCTAGTCAGCCCTCTACAACGAAATTTAAGGGATTTAAACCACTCGAACTTAGAAAATAATCTGTAAGAGCTTCTTTCAAGTAAATCAAGAATCAGTTTTTGTGGGCTAATTTTGCTTATTGTGACTTTTTCGTCAATATCTCAAAAAAAAAAAAATAAAACATGCAACTTACTCTTTTTTGTGCAAAGATATTTTGTCATAGGAAATTATTCGAAACGTACATTGAGCTTCTTAGGTGGCTGTGATTTTAATATACTATGTTTAAAAATAGCTAAAATGAAACCCAAATCAGTCAAACAGCTCGCAATTTCCATAAATCGGAATACTTCAAAAATTTTCTTACAGATTTCAGTAATTTCTGGTGTTAGATAACAAGGCTGAAACTGGGTGACGTTTCCGCCTTTGTGGCGTAGTATGAAGAAAATTGAAGCTTGCCTTCGATTCGAAATTTTGATTCCAAAAGATCCACTATCATGTCAGAAAAACTACTGCATTTGTTAAAGGTTTTTGTATCAATTCTCGTACAACTGACCTACTGACTATTGAAAGCTAAGCAGACAATAAGTTTTGACTTTTTTGCGCCAAATTTAATAGCCGCGAAATTCCACTTGACTTTATCAGCCATTGCTAAGATACAACAATTTGGGATTTGTAAAGTGTGCATCAATTTTAAAATTAATGTGATCTATTCATGTTAAGACTCTGAAATTTTAATATAACGATGATGGTTTATTATAATGTTTTGTCCCAACAGAAAATAAGGCTATCAACTCCAAAGACAAGATCGAAAAAAATTTTGCTCCATTTGCGGCCGACGCAAGCTTAATGATATGATCAATTTGACACAGAGGGAAGATTTTGGTTTCGACGCTTTCACTTTGGTCACTATTTTGCTTAAAGTTTAAAATAAAAGAAAACAGAAGCAGACGAAAACTGGTGTAAAATTTTAAGTAAATACCTTAAAATATGAAATAGTCTTGGAAAACGATTTTAAATTATTTAATTTAATTTAGAATCTGTAGGAAAAATAGTGGCTGGCATTATTCGGATCATTTGAATAAAACACCGACCCATCCCCGAAATCCGTTTATTTCGTTGTTTGGTGAAAATAATCAATCTATCGTTTATTATACTGCAAATAATTTGTTGAAATAATAAAGAAATTCAGTCAGTCTGATATATCATTTTAAAGTTCTTACCTTTAAAACATGTCCGTTCTTTTCTTTGGATTCCATCTTCTCCTGCATTCCATTCTTTCGTTTCCCGTTCTCAGTAATTTACTTAATGACTTCCCTGGAATTAACAAAAATCAACTTAACGACTTTGGAGAAAAGGTTTATGTTATTGGGGATGTAAACCGGACAAAATCTCAATCTTAATCAAGCGTTCAACGGTGAAGTTGGAATTAAGATCAGCTACAATATGGATCTGTACTCAGTCAAAAAGCTATTGTTTTTAGAACATAAACAAGCAAGAAAGAACAAGAAAATCGAATAATATGAGTCCTTGAATTCAGTATGCTGGTAATGAGAATGTACGTACTGATCACTAAAGAAAAATGTCTTGATCTTCAAACAAATTCCCCCCAAGTAATACTAGAAGAAACATATGGTCAACAGTGAGGAGAATGTGCCTGTTGATCACCGCCGATTTATTGTATGATGACAAAGTTCTTACCTTTGCAGTAATTTCAACTTGTTCCCTCGGTTTCTGCCTTCACATTTTCACTTGCAATTTACTGAATAAGGGGGTCTGAAAATACAAATTATCATATTTATTCGTTAATTCTGCAACACAAGCTACATGTTTACGGCAAACTTCAACTCGTGAAAATGTCAGTTTTAACTGAGGTATCGCGCCAAAGGACGGTAAAAGTTAGTACACAACGGAACAGTCTGTACGTAAAACAACGAACGTTTTAATCTCTTTGAGTACAGTCGAAGAGTTTCAATCGACTCGACGCTTTAACAAGCAGCAAGCCAACGCACGTGTTAATTCAGCAACATATCCCTGGTTTGTTTGTAGCGTCCACAAAAACCTTAAGCAATTAAGTAATATTTGAATTAAAAAAAGGCTTACCTTTAGCGTGTACTTCTTTCCATGCTTCAAGCCTTCGCATTTCATCAGTTTTCTTCGTTAAAGAGAACCGTCAAACCGCTCTTTCCAAAGGATTCTTACAAGTCCGCGGACTACGTGTGAAGTTAGTTATGAATATGGATTAGAAACTGAAACCAACCACTGACAAAGAAATTTGCCGCATCCGAAGAAAGAAACATACTGCACGTGCTGGCAAAGTGCGCATGCACAATGAGGAAAAAAATTTAGGCCTAAAAAGATGAGCCCTTTTTGCTTTGTGTGAGAAATGTGGTATATACCTACATACACTATATTTATTCTCGAATTGAGTAGCTTGAACATTGCTAGAACTTTCAAGGTCTTGTGCTAGATTAAGATGCTCAAACACCCGTTGCATCAAGCTAATAGCTAGATGAAGCATAAACGATACAAGAATTTTAAGACTTTTTTTAATATTATTTTAATTGATTTTCTTTTTTTATTACATGATTTTATTGTAAATTTAAACGCAGGGCTAGTCACGGGTTCTCGTC